>NW_027466498.1:3160000-3322500 GCF_050575085.1 Anarhichas minor | reverse complement strand
TGGACCACACTGAAATATCTCAACAACTATTGGAATGATTTTCATACAACTTTGTACAGACATTAATGTTCTCCAGATGATGAATCAAAAATGTCTGTTTGTCCACTCATTTGGTTTATGACCAAATACCTGCAAAACTAATGCCATTCTCACCAACATCAGCTGTACTTTGCTAATTAACATGAAATGTGCACATTTTAACATACCAATATGCTAAATTAAGACAGTGAGCATGGTAAACATAATCCGCATGTTAGCATTGGCTGAATCCAAATGGCTGGACTTCAAATTATCTGATGATCAAATTATAGGGAAGATTATACTGTGCATTTCAACCTGTATTATTTATCCTTTAACCTCTCTCTGTTACACTATAAAGCCCGTTTTCGTGAGGCAATTTTAAGGGGGGATGCCACACCCTTGTGAGAAAAATGACCGAAAATGTGTCCCCCTCATTATCTTGCCATACCTGCCCTCCGTTTCCAGGTTTGTGCAATTTGGTAGCCTCCACTGAGCACAGCTGCACCACGTTCCGATGAAGCTGCTGATTGCGGCCACTCAAGACAATGCATGTGATTCCACCAGACACTAAGCAGTGTGTTTCAGGAGCGTCTGTCTGTGCTGTGTATTTATAAATCAATGGCACGATCAGTGTCGCTGAATTAGCTACTTTTACTATGAGTGCCGCCCTTCGGGATCGCCTTCTGCTCATATTATAGCACAATTTATCACCTCACGAGCCATAGCAAAAAAAGCTTGAAATGATGACTTCATGTATGACAGAAGTCCGGGCATTGGCGATGCTGGACTCTGGGGGGGGGGTCCAGGCAAAGAAGCCCATCGAGGCCCATTTGGATGTGAACATGTATGAGAACATTGGTGGGACACATATTCAGTGGGGGCTCTGGGGTCCTCCACCAGGATATGTTGAAAACCAAACACTTAATTTCCTAAATTCTACAGCGAAAATGCCTTGATTTACGTAAAAGAAAAGACAAAATTCAGGTGGCCAGTGACAATTCTAAATATGAAAACATATTGACTCTTAACCATTCTGTATTTCTTTTAAAATTGTATTCTCCTGTAGATCAACTTCTTTCATTTAATTCATTCCCTATTGAGTCAACACACATGTAGGCAAGATTTACTACTTATTTGGGGAAGTAACTATTCAAATGTGCATGTGGCAGCGATTCACATCAATGATATATTAACTTATTTTAATCTGTATAAAACCTGGGGATTTAATAGTTAATTTATCTTTCAGCAAGTTTTCTGCTACTTTCCAAAACATTCTGCATATTCAATATGCAGATCACACCAGAATCCCATTTCTCCGCGCCCGTCAACAAACGATTCTGCTCCTCACTCTCTGTGTGAGTGAGTGTGTCTATTTACTCTTAAGATAATGCAAACAAGTTTGCTCAAATATTGGATCGGACAATTTGGTCCTCCCAAAATATTGGTAGGGATATGTCCCTACTGTCCACATGCAAAACTATGCCCTTGTATAGTGCCTTTTTATAGGAACTGTCAGGGTCTTTATAGTTGTCATTGCAAAATGCACCAATATGAGTGCCCATCAGGGGCCCCTTTTCCCAATTTTCTCTGAGGGGCCCCTAACATTTGCCTGGTTTTGCCACTCCCGATAGTGTGCCTCCTCTCCCGGATTCTTTAAGTCCAGATGGTTGACATTTGGATTCAGCCATTGTCATTTGAGCATGTTAGCATTTAGTTCAAAGCATCACTGTGCAGAAAGTGTAACAAGCATAGCTGTGGACTCAGTGTTGTCTTGTCTTTCAGGCAGCCACTGGGTTCTATTTGTTTCAGTATGCTATGAAAATTAGCATGTAGCACTGTATTACTCCACATCACCACCGTTGACTGCAATGAAAGGAGACATAAGGTTACTGTTTCAATTGTCTATAACTTGATTTTCACAGTGTAGTGAAATTAACTGAAACCAGGGGCTGTCTGGAAGGTAAAAAAAACACATTCTACAATGTAAAACACTATGGTATTGTGTATAGTGTTATAGCCCTTAAAATGTCACCAGAGTTGGGTTGGTCAGCAAAGAAAGAACTGTGGAGCATCTATCCATATATTAGTTATACCTGCAGGGGGTCACACTCATATTCACACCTCTGGGCAATTTAAAGTTGCTAGTTAATCTAACCTGCATGTCTTTGAACTGTGGGAGGCAACCGCACAGGGAGAATATGAAAACTCCATACAGAAAGGCCCCAGCAGCTCGGCAAGGTTCCAAGGTTCCAGCCTATGAGCTGTTATTTGTCCCAGCAGGTATTAGAATTGAATGTGATATATCCCTAGCCCTATTTTTAGGCCTCTGCTTGAAAATTCAACCCGTCTTCACGGAAACAGATTTATGTCAAACAGTACATCCGTTGAACAGATATCTGAGTGAATTTACCGGGATTTTATCCTTTCTCTTCACAAAAACGACGATGAGGTGAGGTGCGTTTCTGATGATTATCGATAAAGCGGTTTGTGGTTCTGGTGCTTGTTGGCTCATATATCTGTAATGGTTTCACGGAGAGCTATATTGAAGATATCTCCGTAATCTGTGTCGAATTCTCTTGCTTTCTGGTATCTCGGTTTTCCGTGTTAGCGTCTAGCTTTGTGTTTGGTAGCTACGACCGGAGCGTGGAGTCGGCTCCCTCATGGCGAAATATGAGTGATAATTTGGTAATTCATTTAGTTGTTTGTTTTAGTTGTGTAGAATTGTGTTTGGAGTGTGTAAAAATGGCTTACATGATGTTGTAGCGAAGACTTTTTTAATTAACTGGGTATATAACATGTGTGTAACATCATTATATTACTTCCTGAAAAGTGCATTGTACGACACTCTGTACGCTAAACTTTCTCGATGGAACCCCAAATGGTCCGCGGTCGGGTTAAAGGAGTGTGGTTCAGAATTTGGAAATGTACTCACTACATGGTTAACTTATTAATTCAATCCATATTCTTAACTTGTTTAGAAAATGAATTGTCTGTGATTGATCAAACTAAATTTCAAGTGAAAACTATGATGGCATAATGCTTTTCAAATCTATTATTCAAAATCAGATACAGTTTTCTGGTATAAGACAATGAGGGTCTGAGAAAAGCATGCAAATGCTAATTAAAATCAAATTAATCTATAATCTATAAATCTTTTATAAAAACCCCTGTGTGCAACATTTGATCATAGCATCTTTCAAATTAATGTCAACAAAGTCAGACATGTTGGGCATGAACATTTTTCCTGAAACTATATTTATAATTTTTTACCAGCACTTTTGGGGCAAAAAAATTAACTGACAGTGTCACATATTTTATCTCAAATTAGGTCCAATACTGCAAAAACAACATGAGCAGTCAGATTATTAACCCAACACCCTTAATGTGGCTAGTAATCCCTCATTGTACAGGAAAACTGTGAATACAAACAACTGCAGTAAGTACAGCAGTTCAAAGCTGCAGGGTGAACTGTAATGGTTGTTTACGAAAGATAGTAATTTTTACTGTACAACAAATAACAGGTTTGTTACCACTGATAGTTTGACTGAACGTGCTTTTTGCCCTCCTGGGAATATTTTTAGTGATGAAGCCATGTTATGAGATCTCAGTTGTTATCTTAAAGTTTGTGTTATCATAAGCCATAGTACCAATGACCAGAGCAACAAAAAGAAAACCCAACTTGGAATAAACCATATTTGTTCACACTAAATTCCCAGAAGCAGTGCCCCCTGCAGGCCAGGCATTCCAACCAACACAATTGAATATGTTGATGATTGACAATGAGGAATGACAGGAATAATACCCTGATTGTTGCACTAGGGACTCCAATTGATTGGAGGAAGAAACTGAGGCAGACTGAAGCAGCACCCTTATCTGATATACATTTTTATTTCAAATTTTATTTCAGATTCAGATTTATCAAATTTAATCAAGTACCTCCTGACAAAAATATCTACCCCATTGTTATCATCCCGTTATCGCTCCGAAATCCCATCCCAGCATTCCTACTCCATTCTGTCGCTGCCATCACCATTGATCTGCACCACACAATCCTTGTTCAAAGACTCCTTTGAGTGGGCTGTGTCAAAGTGCTGGGTGCTCACCATGTATCTCCCCCGAGCATCCATCCCCAAGGCAGGGACAAAACGGCGGTCGAACTGGATTTCTTGCCGCAGGTAAGAGGTCCTCTTCTGGCAGGAGTCACCAGTTCCCTCCTGCAAGGCTGACAGGAAGACCACCAACTCAAAGGGGTTGGATGTGCCTTCACACAGGGTGGGATAGAGGGGGCTTTGGCGGTCCAGGGGGTGGTAAAAGGTGAGTGGGAAGATGAAGAAGGGACAGGGCTGCTGGCCTAGATGATCCAAGTGGAAGTCCAGAGAGGTCTGGTGCAGGGCCTGACCTTCATGTTCCTTGTAGAGCACAGCACTCACTTTTACATCCACCAGAGGTCGCTGCAGCAGGTTGGTGGCTCGCAGCATGAGGCACATCTGGCCCTGGTGTTGGCCCACCACTGCCTGAGGGCTGAACTGGATAGCTCCTGCTCTCTTCTGGGGACGTGCAATCTTGGCAACGAATGCACCTGAAGGTTAGGACAATATAATATGAAGAGGAGATGTTTTGACTTTAATACTGCAAAAATATTTGTCTCATGCTGCAAAAGAAATCAGGCTGCGACTATAGCAGCCGAGGTAATATTTGTGCCGCCCAACTCCTCCCCCACCCACCTTCACACACATATTTGAACATTTCGTTGGGTGTCTCCCCTCATTATGATGGCAGACTTTAGTGCAGCCTTCGAATGTGGCCATTAAGCATGGCTATGAACACGTTTTGCCTGTAGATATTTAGTTTATTTCAAGCATTGACTGTATAAGAATTAGACGTCACAGTGACGAGCCGGGGGTTAGACTTTTTACGTTGTGGTGCCAACACCACAACGTAAAAATACTGAATTACAAGTAAAAGTCCAGCATTCAGAAATTACGTAAGTAAAAGTACAGAACTATTATTCAAAGTCCCCTGACTGATATTATTTGATATGACATTATTATAGTGTCAGAGTGCAAGCAGCATTTTAGTGTAGTAGCTGCTTGAGGTGGAGCTAGTTTATCTAAAAAGAAAAAACTAAGTTCTGCACAAATATTTCACTTCTCTGAAATATTAGATAATCTGACTTTTTTGAGCTACACTGCTGAAAAGCAGGGCTGTAGACTCTTTTACGGACTGTTTAAAAGTGGTCTTTACTGAACAAAATATTAAAAGTGAAAGCTTTGAGACTACTTCTAAAATAAGTCACTGTTTAGTCATTGACTTTGATTTGATCCTTCCATATAAATGCAATTCCAATGGTCGCCCAGCAGATGTCACATTTTGTCTGCATTAAAAGATTTAAAACAATGAAGTAGTCACTTTTCTCCCTTCCCAGTTAAATGATACAGTTTTACAAACTAACTTACAATGTAATAGGCCACTCTGTAACACAAGGGCAGATCTTAGTAGGATTTCGGTTTCCTCTTCAAAAATTGTTTCCCCATGTTTTCGGGTCAAGATATGACTAGGTGTTTAAGAGATAACTGAACTGGTCTGGGTTTGTACTAAGATTGATGTAAGTGTTAACACAATTGGTGTGGAGAGAGATTGTGATTCATGTAATGTCCTGAAAAAACATTTTATACACAATCATTTTTGGCCTGTACATTATCTTCAGTTTTGGCTCCAGTTAGTATCCCAATGTGTGCATTGAACTTGCAATTGAGACTGAGACCTTCATTTTTGTGGAGACAAGGATTTAGGAATAGGAGAGTCGTACCTGTGATGAATGCTTCCAGCATGAGCCCCAGCAGCATCTGCACAGCCAGCAGTGCTATGGCACTGGGACAGTCCCCACTGGGGAACATGGTGCCATAGCCGATGGTCAGCTGTGTCTCCAGGGAGAAAGAAAAGGCAGCAGTGAAACTGGTTATGTGCTTCACACAAACCACATGCCCTTGTGGGGGGGCATCATGGTCCTGCACAGCCAGGTCTCCGTTAAGGTGGGCCAGCAAGTACCACATACAGGCAAACAGCAGCCAGTGGGCCAGGAAGGAGGCGCAGAAGGCCAGAAGGACCCATCTCCACCGCAGACCCACCAACAGTCCCCACAGGTCCTGCAGGGCGAGCAACCAGGCTCTGCCTAAGGCCCCGCGCCATGAGCCTGAAGAGCACAGAGGTGGACGAAGGGCACAGTGTCCATCTTTGGTGACCAGGCGTTGGCGGGGTAGAGAAGACAAGAGAGGAGAGGAAGAAGCCTTGCTACCCAGAACGCTGCTGTTGGATTTGGTTGTCATGGTTGCAGGTGGATCTCAAGCAGTCAGGATGATCCTAAATTGAAATGGTAAAAGACAGATATAGGGATGTTTCATGAGACTGTATCAGTCAATATCAATATCAGTTTCATCTCTGTGTCCAGTGCATGGGAATATGAAATGTGCTAGCCATTGATTGAATGAGTAGCTGCAGTCAGTTGCTCAAAAAATAGCTCCAATGTTACCTGCCAAAACTATTTTGACGTTTCTATAACTACCCGTGTAAATAAATAAACAACCAGCCTTCGTTATCTAAATTTGATCCAGACAGAAATGTCTGGAAATTCCATGACAGATTGTCATGGAATTTTATGCTGACATTCATTCAAATGAAAAATGTTAATGTGTCCAATACATTGTTTTGTGACCAAATACCTGCAAAAATAACTTCCATCAGCTTCAGCTGTACTTTGAGTTGAATGCTAATTATCAAATGTTAGCATGTTAACATGATAAATTAAGATGGTGAATGTGATAAACATTACCTGATTAACATCACATGCTAGCATATTCGTTGTGAGCATGTTAGCACACTGACATCAGCATTTAGGTGGAAACACCACTGTAGTTAAGCATTGCATTGGCACTAGCCTCGCATAGCCAGACCTATCACCACAGACAAAATGCTACACAAAGATGAACTCTTCCCATTTTGGCAATAACTGATCTGATATCACCAGAATATTTCAAAGTTACACACATAAATCCTATAATCTATTATGAGGATTGCTATGATATGTGCTATGTACATTTTTGCAGAGGTGGGAAAGTGTTAAGTCTAGGCTATGAAGGCAAGACCAACAAGTCCAATGTCAAATCCAAATCTTAAACTTTAATCCCAAAAACAGTGGTAATAACATTAGCAAAATAATACGTAAATACTGTTTAAAATGTATATTTATTATTTTCAAATGAAGTTTATAATATTTATAAACTTTTTTTTCCAATAATAATGTATCTAAGTTAGCAGTAGTTAGGCTAAACAAATCCAGACGAAACTAGCATCCATCTTTTAATTTTTAAGTCTGGGTAAAGCAGTAAACATTGGATTGTCGTATTTCCCAAAATGTGACACTGTTCCTTTAAATCTCAAGGTTAAGCTGTATCTACAAAACCACTATGTATCTAATTTAAACGGGGCATATGAACGCCTAGCACCAGATGCATGTGAAGGCAGTCCTGACAGGCAGACAGCTAGAGTCCTGTACTCGTCAGAGTTTCTATTTCTATGTCAATATTGTTGCCAGGAGATTAGAGCAGGTCCCAGCTGGGAATCTGTCTGAGGAACACAGCAACATGCAGAGTAGGAATGCGTCTTTCATCTGCAGGGAGCTTTAAACTTATTGCACTGCATGGCTCTCCACTCATCTTGTTCCCCAATTACAACATACATTTACTATTATTTTACACATTTATTATGCACTTGCAACTTCTCCTGATGCATTTGCTGAGAGCTTTGCATAGCTTTCAAATACAAAAAGAGGGGAGGTTCAAACGAAAGCAAAAATCCAATGTGAGGGCAAGAGGAGTGACGGTAACATTTAAAAAATATAGTTTGATAACATCATAGATTAGCATTGTTAAGAAACTACACACCCTTACAAAAAGATGAAGTGGGTTCAAATACTGGATAGTTTCTAAAGCATGTTTCAACAAAATGTAAGATTAAAAACACAAATAAAAAAGTTACTTGCTTTGGATCTTCCCTAAATAAAAAAACAAAGAAAGAAAGTAGTTGTTCAATTGTTATTAACAACAGACTTAAACACCAACCAACGGAGGACTTTTTTTGGGGCATAAGCTGAAGCAATAGTAGGGTGTGCTATGTGAGTCAGTTAAATGTGTAGTAATTTTGGTTAGAAGTTTGGCTTTGTGCTGTGGCTGGAGGAAACAGTCAGCAAGGTCATCACATGAGAGCCATGTGCTGGTTGGAGCTTCATTGTGCTGGAACTCAGTGTGTCAGATATGTCACTGGTCAGTCACCACAATATTTTTGTTCCTCATTCAACGTAATTTGGGGGGCATTATGTTCCCTTCAAAAAAAATGTGCTAATTCAAATAAGTAGTATATCAATTTAATTTTGCAGATATGTCACTATATCAGTCCGTCACCACACTGGCCATTGGAACATAAGTACATGAAAACAGGCCGTTTATGCAATGCTTACTGTGTTTGTGAGACGGGAAGATCAGCATGTTTTTGTGTATGTATGTATGTATGTATGTATATATATATATATATATATATATATATATATATATATATATATATATATATATATATATATGTGTGTGTGTGTGTGTGTGTGTGTGTGTGTGTGTGTGGGGACATTTAGCCAACAGAAACATTCTGGTTCGGGAAAGATGATAGTTCCGGTGAAAAAGTAAACATAACTTTTGTTTCAAATCACTTCTTAAATATTAAACCAAGGCCATCATCTATCCATAACTTTAACCAATGCAAAATGTTTAAACAAAAGAAAAACAATGTATTTGTAATTGTATATTGAATATAGCTTGAAATTTAAATAAAGCTTTTAGGATCAATGCAACTTTGTAGATAATCGCATTAAAAAATGTTTGCTGCCTCATTTATCATAATTTTCGGGGGATTATTTTCCCTTCAAAACAAATTTGCAGATGCGAATCAGTAGCATATGACCTGATATTTAGGAGACAGGGTGGTTGCTTGTTATTTAAGCTTAAACCTTCAAAAACAGACCCCATCACACGTTCACACATTTCAGCTGTTTTATACCCTGTTTTTGCATACACAGTAGATTAAGTTGCAGGGTGTGAATTATGCATTTTAAATATTATTTGTCTGTCTTGGCGATTGAAGTTAGTTATTTTTCAACTAATATTATGATATTTGAAGTTTAAAAATGATTACAATCAGAGGAAAGTACTGTACTAAAGTATATGTCCATGGTAAACACTGTTTATTTCCACATATGCATATAATTTGATATTTTACTGTCTAACTGTGAACACATCCTCACTTTTAAACAAGTAACATTTTGAATCCATATTTTCAACTTTTAAGTATTATTCTATAAAAAGACAATAACAGTTTTTTCCTCCCTGCGAGTTGTTGACAATGCAAACAAACAACTATGTGTAACTGATCTGAGTAGGGTAAAGTCCCTGAGGCTGGTGTAATACTTAGACTTACTGTAGTCATAATGATGGCTAAGCGTGACAGTGCCTAGTCAGCCATTTTCCTGTCTCTAAGCTATCTGTGTTAAAGTAGAAGTTAAGAGAGCAAGTTAGTGGTTAGTCTCTTTGTCGCCTACTCGGAGGGGTGCAGAGGGGTTTATGTAACATTAAGTCTGCAGCTGTTCACTTCTATTCCCTGTTAACATTGTATCGCACAACGTAAATGTCTGAAAAAGAAAACAAATCAGTTTTGATCATGTGTTATTGTAGTAATAAAAATGAACATTTGTTGCCTTGACTTTCAGATGCCCTTGTGACCATGCTTGTTATCTAAAACTGGATTAGCAACAGTCAGTTTACCACCTCTGGGTTGTAGAAGTGTTTTAGCTGATAAAAAAAACAGTTAGGGAAAAATTTCTTGACTGCATTTATTGTAATTTCTAAAGTCTATAAAGTGCACATAATTGATAAATCCTGGAAAAATCCATGGATCCAACAAGTTACATTGCTTAGGTTCCTTAAGATATCCCCAACACTGATCAGATCACGGTTGATCATTCACTCATTCTCCTGGTATCAGTGCCTCTGCTCTGCCAAACATCACATGCTGGAGTTTGTACTCACCTAGAGCTGCAGTGTGGGCTAAACGGGGGCCCTCTGACCTTTTTCACCTAAAAGCTGGTCTGGGGTCTCCCAAGTGGGCGAAGGGGCCGAGGCAGATGGAAAGACTGCCACTAGTTCCTTGGAGTATGGGGTGTAAAATCCCAGAGGAATCCCGAGTAGAAACTAGTAGTGTCACCCCAAAGATAATTTTCTTGGTCTAGGAGCCAGGCTGAGCGCGGCGCTCTCAGCTCCTCCGATCTGCAGCTCCTCCGATCTGCAGCTTCCAGCTCCGAGGCGAGGATGATTCAATTGGTCACATTACCCTGCATGGAGCCTATTAGTGTTCCCGGAAGACAGAAGACAGAGGGAGGGGGGAAAAGAACAACACCTTGTCACAGTTCATTCAAAGAGCTGCTTGTTGCTGGTTGGTGTCCTGCAGCTGTTGCTGCGAGAAATTGGAACTGCTGATAAAGTGGTGCATCAACAGTGTGTGCATATATGCATGAATTTGCTGGCATCTACATGTTTTGTCCATCTTTTCTTTACCCTTATTTTTGTGTTTTCTGTCCTTTACACATCGTAAACATTTTTTGAGAGAAATATCATTTTATTGTAATATTAGGGATGTTTTACACATCATTTCATAAACATTTTCCTTATGTTCACTCTGGGTTAAGGTTAGAAGCCGTACTGGTGTAAATTTTCACACCAGACACATTCATTGATAACTGACACATTACTCTGTCACTGTGTCATCTCAGAATAGTTAACATATTAACCAAAGAGTCACAGAGCGCTTCTTTGCTTCAAAAAACAATAGTAGAGCCACATGACTGTAGGTTAAAAGTCAACACTAGTTTTTGACCTTCGAGCAGCAGGACAGCAATGTTGGTATGTCTGTCAATCTGTCCAACACTTGAAATGACAGGAAATCCATTGTGGATTTTTCATGGTCATAAAAGGATGTTTCTTAAAAAAAACTTTTGGTTTCTTATAATAATTTTGGTCACCATTCCTATTTAACACTGGGTCATATGGATGTGTTTTTTCATGCTTTATTCTGAATTCCTTCAAGTAATGTACTTTTGTACCCCAGGTTAGACAGACTTATTTGGCAAATGAAAGTGAACAGTAAGGATATTTCTCTCACTGTAAACATCCATCAAGCACTATGTACACACGAAGCCACCTGAATTTTAAATGCTGTATGAAAACGATGCATGTCCACACTAGCATTTTTAAATTGTTTGTGAAGATTTCTGTCTACACTTAAATGCAGTGGTGGCTGGTGGAAAAGTTTCTAGGTAGGGCCATCCAATCAATTTCAGCAAACATCCCAGTATGATTTAATGCAAACAAATTAAAGTATCAAACACGCATTACTACTTTGCAGTTAAATATTTAACATTTATTCCAACACGAAATAAAAGCAGTAAATAACATTTTGATAAACACGTCAGGACATCTTATTTTTGTCACCCTCACAGGGAATTCAGTATAATATATATATATATATATATATATATATATATATATATATATATATATATATATATATATATATATATATATATATATATATATATATATATATATATATATATATATATATATATATATATATACACAGTATAATATATATCATATAATAATATTCAGTATAATATAAAACACACACATACATATATTTAGATATATACACAGTATATATCTATATATATAAAATATAATATAATAGAACATGTGTATTTATTGAGATGCCCCTATGGACCTTGTTAAAGGAGGTAAAGATCAAGAGAAGTAAACATGAAGTGTAATTAGGAATACTGATGTTAAATTAAGATATGATGAGTTTTCGCTGTTAATTTACCATCTCTATTAAATGTTGATGCCTCCATGACCAAGTTAAGCAGACGAGACTGAGGACAACTATGTAGAAGAGAAGATGTTCACTTTGCCTAATATGTAGCTTGACAGAGTTCTCCATGTGTGCCCTGGTGTTCTCATGTTTCCTTACCTCCTCATCCCTCACTCCCGTTACTCTCCATGTTGGATCTGTCCCCGTTGTTTTAAAAAGCTAAATAAGTTATTAGCATGACGTCATCCAGCTAGCCAAACCTGTCTGGTGTACAACTAGAAGCTTCGCATGTACTGCTTCCCTTTCAGGCTAGTCTGCTGTCTGATTGTGAGGTCAGGCTGATCTGGGATCAGCTCTTTGGCCTGCAGAATCTCCGCCAAAGTTCTCCTTTCAAACTGGTCTTGGAGGAGTAGTGCTCGCGCTGGTGCTCGCCTGTAGAGACTTCTCCTGGCGAGAACGCGCAGCTTTGGGCCAAATAGGTTTGGCCCCAAGCTGAATCTATTTGAGGACGCTGATTGGCTAAATTGTACGTCACTCATTTATATCTTTAATCAGCAATTGGCTAAACTGCTTCATAGACCCGCCTCTTTTGGGCCAAAACGATTTGGCCCCCCTAGCTGCGCGTTCTGAGACGTGTCGTGCACACAGGCGGAGAGGACGAGCAGGAAATGCATATATTTTGCGCAGATATCATATTTTACACATATTACTGGGTACATTCCATAGTTCAAAAACACAAATATTGACAGTTTGTATAATTTATTATTATTATAATCTTTTTTTTTTTTTTCTTTCTTTTTTTTTGTGTGGCTCAAGGTGGGGCCAGGCCCCATGGCCCTCTATTGACCAGCCACTGCAAATGCATAAACAAGAGAGCAGTTACTCTTCTTGTCCATCCTCTTTCGGTTGGCAAATAACATGCATCAGTATTCTGTTCTGTGTGATCACCTACACTGTGTTTTAATACAGCCAAACCCATTCACTTTGTTGTGGCTCTTTTGTCAACCTAATGAGCATAAAATAGTGATTTGATGATGGCTCATAAATGCAACCCATTGACCAGGTGAACAATATTTGTTAATCCTAATGTTTTATGATCACAAATTCACCTGACAAACTGGCACAGGTATACAGGTAAATACAGGTAAATGTTAACACCTGTCATCAGTACAGGTATACTGACAGATAGACCTCAGAAAATATGTGAATATAATTGAGTGATAATACAAAGGGTTAGGTGTGACATAAATTTATCTTCTTAATTTACTGTCACAGATTACAAAAAATGTGTGGACAGGCTTAAGTCATTTTCCAAAAGCTCACTGTTCCCTGTAAAAACTAATACACTTCATCCACAAGATCTTTTGACTCTGGAAACCATTTTCAAAAAGCTCTCATTATTCAAGCTATCAAGGAAGAAACCCTTTTAGACTCCAACAGCTTTCTCTAGTGCCTGCTACACGACAAACTCTACATGTTTAGACTCTATATGAATAACAAAATCACATGCTCACCCAGTGATGAACACAGTAGCTATATACTTAAGTCTCTTAAATTATTTTATGATGATGAACATGATAACAATAAGGATTATGATTTCAAATCAAACAGTTGCCAGTCAGTCTGACACAATGGGTCATTGCTTTCATTGGTCATTTGTGTGTGACAGGCCCTCCAGCCCCCTCTGTTGTCCTGCAGCGGTCTGACTTGTTCCAGTGGAGGTGGCAGATGACAGTGTCAGATTGTGAGGTACTGTAGCTGCTTTACTGCAGCTTAGCCTTCATTCTCTCTCATTAGTCTGAAGAGCAAGATATGGGTCATTCACCTACTGCTGTGAAATGTGTCACCCTTCATTTTTCCTCTTTTCCACTTTTTCACTCACATCCTCTCTCTCTCTTGTATAGTTTTTCTTTTGGGCAGAGCAGTGGGGGAGATGAGATTTTTTTGACAGCTTAAATAGACCACCAAATTGGGAGGATGGGTCTGATAGATGCTGCAAATAAGAGAGAGAAAGAGAGAGTGAGGCATGTCACGTGTGTAAATGGATGTTGAAAATACGATCTGTTTGGATGGTATGCAGTCTGCTTATTGACTTACAAAGGAAAAAGATGGGGGACAAAAGAGACAAGACAATGATTTATACAATAGTATTACAGTAACATAGCTTCTGACCAACAATGGCAGAATTAAGAGCACTGCTGCTAAGCAGAACTTCAGTTTGTGGGTGAAGAAGAGATCCTGCACCACGCTGTGTTTAAGTCCATATTATCTGTATATTAAGGACTTAATTTTTATTTTAATGGGTAGCGAGATACAGCACTCACCTGACCTAAGGTATGCCAGCTGATTGATCAGGCCAGAGGATGTGGGCCAGTTAGGGAACAATAAGATTCTGGGTGATTATTTCCACTGGGCCAATATGCTCAGCTGTGATTTCCAGAATGGAAATAACACTAGGACATTGTAACAGGCTCTCTGCTACCCGGTGAGTCTTGGGAGCACAATGATGCCAGCACACAGTTGAAATGGTGTTTTCAAACGTTCTTTATTGTCACACAATCAGACTGGACATGGCCGTGTGCTCTCCTGCCTTGCCTCCGAGCACATGCCGCGGGAGTTTGCTGCGATCTCCCATCCTTTCCGTGCCACTGCACGACTGTCACTCGTCCCGAGCTGTCTCTCACGCCTCCGTCACTACTGGTGATTAAATACATCCGAGAGTGAGACAATTAGCATCTGTTTCAGCTGCGCTGTGCCTAATTAAGTCTCTTCCCGGCACCGCTCCCTGAACCACTCCCACACTCCGTCCCCTCCACAGCTGAGCCCACACACGCCCCGCCACCACATACCCCGACTTAGGCCGGGAAGCCATCCATCCTGACCTACTCCCCCCCCCCCCCCCCATGAGAGCGGGAGAGGAAGTCGGCCACGGCCATCTACGCCCCCGGCCTATGGACCACTTTGAAATTAAATGGCTGTAACGCCAGATACCACCGAGTGATCCGGGCGTTGGTATCTTTCATGCGGTGGAGCCACTGGAGCGGGGCGTGGCTCCGCCGGTTCCCCCTCCCCGTCTGCAGCGTCGGACAACCTCGCATCACCGCTGAGCACAGCACACATACCGCATGACCCTGTCTGTCGTGAACGCACCCCCGCACCCGGCCCCATTCATTTATTAAACCCTGGCCAATCTGTTCCCAGGATTAGGGGGTGCGTAAGGCGAACTACTCCAGGACCACCTTCTCCACGACTTCCTGCGCCCCCCCTGGACTCTCTGGTTGCAGCCACCTGGCTGCGGCGTCCCTCAGCCGCTGAGCGAACAGGAAGGGACAGTCCTCGGGTCCCAGTCTGGCCTCACGAAACCTCCGCCGGTGGTCCTCCGGAGACAGGCCCAGGCGATCGGTGACCGCTTTACGCATGTCCGCATAGCTGTGCCTCGCTGCCAGGGGCAGCCCCAGGTCCGCTGTTTGTGCCTCCCCAGTGAGGAGAGGCAGAATCCGGACCACCCACTCCGCCGCGGGCCAGCGGCACTCACCTTATGTAGGACCACCCCGGCCAACGGAGAGGGGGCCGGCACCGGCGGGGCTGCCTCTGCCCGGGCTGCGAGCTGCTCCAGGGCGTGGGCCTGCCGCTCCGCCTGGAGCACCCCAGGAACTGCCGGTTCGTCTCGGCCTGGTCCCGCTGCATGGCCGCGATCCCTCCCAGCATCTGCCCAGCACCATAATCGGCTGTGTCGGCGCCTCCGGTGCTGCTGCGTCCATCTCTCTGTGCTCGCACCACGTTGGGCTCCACTGTAACAGGCTCTCTGCTACCCAGTGGGTCTTGGGAACACAATGATGCCAGCACACAGTTGAAATGGCATTTTCAAACATTCTTTATTGTCACACAATCCGACTGGACTTGGCCGTGTGCTCTCCTGCCTTGCCTCCGAGCACACGCCGCGGGAGTTTGCTGCGAGCTCCCGTCCTTTCCGTGCCACTGCACGACTGTCGCTCGTCCCGAGCTGTCTCTCGCACCTCCGTCACTACTGGTGATTAAATACATCCGAGAGTGAGACAATTAGCATCTGTTTCAGCTGCGCTGCGCCTAATTAAGTCTCTTCCCGGCACCGTTCCCTGAACCACTCCCACACTCCGTCCCCTCCACAGCTGAGCCCACACACGCCCCGCCACCACAGACATTATAATGTAGCCATGGTGATAGCAGGTGGAGTTTAAAGAGCTATCTGTTTGAGGTTCTGGAAATGAGAGGAGGAGCTCTGCCTGAGGGTTACAGAATTCAGATATGATGGATCATTGTAAAACAGACTAGTGGCTGGAGGTAGTCTGACTAGTCTGAAGAAAATATGTTAGTGAAGAGACACCGTCCTGAATCCTTTCTGATCTCCCAGCATTCATTCATTCAGTCTACTGCTACTCCCTTTTCCTCACCATTGTCTGTTCTCAAACTTGAAGTTCTGCCGGGTGGCTGGAAGTCCCTGTTGCACTGGAGAGCATTTATGCTTTTGTTCATTTACACTTTCTTTGTCAACTTTGTTGTGCAGAACAAAATTAGCATTGATAAGAAAAGGAAAAGTCCTTCATTTTGTGTCCATTGCATTCCTCAAAGCCAGAAACCGTGAGTTCAAACGTTCGCTTTGTAGGTCTGATAAAGCCGCTGGACACGCCACTTGCTAATCGCTCCAATAATAGCTTGCTTCCTCTGCATGCATGCAGTTGTAGCAATATAAAATGCAGAATTTAACTGCACAACAGCTGCTAGACAACAGGTTCAGCAGCGCCTATAATCCGTTATCCGTGTTTAATTAACCAGTCGATATGTCCAGTCAGTCAATAATCAGGGCTGTTGTTCTTTGTTTTCTTCCGGCAGTGTGATGAATCAGGGAAGGACATGTCGTGACTGCTAATACCCAATCAAGTTCAATCAGGAGAGACAAGTGAATGATTAGTAGTTAACATTTATTATGACAGATGCTGCGTTAATGAGTTACACAGAAATTCTTTGGCGCTTGAACTCAACGAGGAGATTTGTGATTGAGTTGTGATTGCCCTGAGCGGCAACAATATAAATCCCCCCGTGGAGTCCAGACACTGGTGGTGATGGTGGCTGATGAGGTTGATAGAATGATGAGTTGATGAAGTTGATGAATCTGCGAAGATTGGGCGGAGATGGGGAGGTGGAGCTAACAGCAGCTTGAACGAACTGAAGGTAGAGACACAATCATATTTAAAGAAAGACAGCAGCAAGATGATAGGCTAATGATGTCCTTGTGTTGTTGTGATATTGGCTAGAGAGACCAGGTGATCTAGACAGCTGATATGATTGACAGCCCCGAACAATGACAGCAAGGAAACAATGAGTGTGCCTGCATGAGGAGTGATGGCAGATGTATGGAAAATAAGCTATGGGCTTAGGCATGCGAGAGTATAGTCTTCCTGTCTGAACTTACGCTAGAGCTTCATTAGCGAACACGGATATCTACATCATCATTTTCAGAGTTCCCCATTTCTGGGGTTTTAATACTCCAGAGTAGTGTGGACACTAGGCATAAATGCAGCATAGAATGGAAACGTAGTAGTGTGGAAGTAGCCTGGGAGGCGGATTAGGAGCTTTTTAATCTGTTCCAGAGAGCCAGGGAGTTACAGAGTTTCACTGCGTTCCCGACCCTCGCATGCAGAGTCATTGGAATACTTCTTCGCTGACTGATGCCTTCTACAACAGGCTGTTTGATGTACAAAGGTCACTAGGAATCGAAGTGAAAGATGTCTCTAACCAGTACTCCCAGGAGTTTCCCATGACCACCATCATGACCCACAGATTAACTGGGTAAAGGGTTCCATCTTACAATGGAGTAAACATTGCAATGCTGTATGTCTCATGTCTGCTCTGTTCCCTGTCTCTACTGTAGTTCTCCTTCCGAATCAGAGTTCCTGGCCTACCCCTTGAATATTTGCCACTGAAATAGATGTTCAACAGGGGCCTCACTTCCACCTCATCAGTCTTGTGACTGTAGAACTCATACCTAGTTTTGAAACCCACAATTATTCTCCCTTTCCATCCTCGGAACTAGAGCCATTGAGATCTACATCAAGGTATCATCCAACCCTCTTCATTGACTACCTTGGACTTAACGGTATACTATAACTGCTAAGAACAGGTAACCCGTTTGTCTCATATTATCTCCTTTCAAACTTTTTCTGCGTTTTCTGCGTTTTCCCCGGTCTTCCAGCATCAACCCTACCTTCACGTCTTTTGACTCAATCCAAGGAGAGTCTGCATCAACCAATCACCAACCTGCTTCCCATTCCCTCTGATTTAGATCCATCCCCATATATACAGGCCTGTTCCCTTTCCAGGGCCACTTCCCATTCTCCATGGTCACAATCTCATGGACTTTGAGGCCCATTCCTGCTAAGTGAGTGAGGGTTCAGGTGTAATGTTCAGTTAGTGTCTGGACCCAAAAACAGAACTCGGCCAAGATCAGGTAAGAAGTTGAAGTGGAGTTAATTTGAATAAGTTGGACTAGAGACTTTAGTGAGCTGGTCTTAGGAACTCCTCAGCTCAACGTTTTGAGTGAGTATTTGAGCTGACATCTTATACATTCATATAGTTAACAGTAGTGTTCTAGGGAGCTTGATGTCTACTTTTGCCAAATCAACTAGAAATAGACTGGAAAATGTTTTTAATACCGAGCCACTTGTTGACACTAAAATGCTTTTCTCATTGTGGCATACTTAAACTGCAATAAGTCAGCTCCCAAGAACAAGAAAAAAAAGCAATAATATTTCTTAAACTAAGCAAAATGAACTGCCAACCAAACAGGAAAATTTTACTTGACAAGAGTTTGTAAAAAAGTAAAATGTATGGTGTCAAACACTCGCGGAGCCCTGTCTCCGCGAGTCCCAGTGTCCCGGGTCCCGGGTCCAGTTGTCCTCCTGCCATTCCCCCAGAGCCCTTCCAGACACCCCTCCTCTGGACCCCCTCCGCCCACCCTATTGGAATTTGTAAACTGTTGGGACGTCTCGAATCCGTCCCTTGAGGGGAAGGGGGTTCTCTCACGGTTTTGTGTTTAATTGTTTCTTCTGTTTTATCTTGTGTCCTGTGTTCCCTTCACTTCCTGCCCTTGTCTATTTCCCACCAAAGACGCAGCTACGCAACGCAGCAGCCACACAGCAACGCAGCAACGCAACAACGGAACGCAGCAACACAATGACGCAGCCATGCAACGACGCAGCCACGCAACGCAGCAACTGAGCGCAGCAGCAACGGATCGCAGCAAGCAGCAACGAATTGCAGCAACGGATCGTAGCAACGGATCGCAGCAAGCAACAACGGAACGCAGCAATGCAGCGCAGCAACCACGCAACGACGCAGCCATGGAACAACGCAGGCACAGAACGACGCAGCCACGGAACGACGCAACAACGTATCGCAGCCACGCAACACAATAACGTATCGCAGCAACGCAACGCAACAACGTATCGCAGCAACGTATCGCAGCAACGTAATGCGACGCAACATAATGCGACGCAACGTAATGCGACGCGACGCAACGACGCGACGCAACGACGCAACGACACGACGACACGACGCAACGACGAGACGCAACGACGAGACGCAACGACGAGACGCAACGACGCGACGCAACGACGCGACGCAACGACGCGACGCAACGACGCGACGCAACGACGAGACGCAACGACGCGACGCAACGACGCGACGCAACGATGCGACGCGACGGCGCAACAGTGCGACGGCGCGACGCGACGCAACGACGCGACGCAACGACGCGACGCAACGACGCAACGCAACGACGCAACGCAACGACGCAACGCAATGACGCAGCGGAGCCCTTAGGCCTGCAGAGAATGAAATACAAAAGTACAGGAGAAGGGTCCATAAGGTTCATGAGCCCTGGCCAAAGCGGGGCAAGTCCCAGAACTCCGGTGAGAACACCAGAATCAACCCATCCAGCACCACTCACACAGAGGTAGAAAGCGAGGTAGAAAGCGAGTTAGACTCCACAGCTGACGATTCAGATGAAGAAGACACGGTGCCAAGCCTGACCTCGGTCGAGTACAATGCACCAGACGGGGTGCAAGATCTGAAGCAAGGAAGCAGAAAAGGCAAGAAGAACACACTGCCCCTTCTATCAGTGTACTCGGCTTCGCAGAAAATGGCCAGAGATGACCAATATGGGCCCATGACCACCAAGGACGGGAGAAAGGCCTATGTTCCAGAAGTTGGCCAAACAGGTTACGATGTTCCGGAGATGTGGTCGCACGACATCGAGGGAATGAAGGGGGCAATGGTCTATGCCACGAAAGGAGAATGGGCGAATTTTCTGATGACCCCCACCTACGGCTCCCTCGCAACCTGCACGGAGCTGACAAGTAAGTTCCGCACGGGCTTTCTGGCAATCGTATACGATGTCATGCTACGACGCTTGAAGAAAGCAGCCTTCAAGTTGGCCAAGGAAGAAGAAAAGGCACAAACAGGACATTTCGGACAGCGAAGAAGATCAGCCGGGAACGGGGCCGGGCTCCAAACGGAGCAACAACCTAACCACAACTGAAGGAAACGGCGGGTTAACAGAGATGCAAGCCTCCACCCAGAGCTTTAACGAGTTCAAAAAGATCAAGGCCATGGTGGCGAACAAAGACCCAAAAGAGTCGGTACAAGAATACTTGACACAGAAGTGGCTCATGGTGAAGGCCAGCTCCTCAAATGATGAAGCGAAAAGACTGTGGTTAGCCCATGTGACGGACCAACCAATGGGTCCCGAAGAAACCGCGGAGCAACACTACCGAAGATTAGTGCTGGAAGATTGCGAGGATGAAGAGTCACAAATCGAAAAGGCGAGGAAAAGCTTAGACAAAGGGCAGACTCTCACCCAGGCGTGGTACGCCTTACGACAGGCGATCCCGCCAGACAGAATTGTGCAAGCCCTTAGGAAGCTGACAAAGGGGCTCATGAATGACATCGATTTTGTGACCCTGAACATCAAAAAGAGTAATCCAAGAAACGGTAAGAAAGTGGGATTTGAAGAAAAAACACTTTGACGAGAAAAGAGAGAGAGGAAGCCAACCGAAGCCGGCGGCTCCTAGGCCCTCGTATGACAACGCGAGGCCCACCGAGGGGCCCGGCCCTTCACAGACACCAAGGAGGCCGCAGGGAGGATTCCAAAGAGCCCCGCAAGGCTTCCAGAGGCAAGGCGGGTTCCCGAGAACCCCGCCAGAACAACAAAGGCAGGGGCCAAGGCCCCCACCAGCCAACAGAGGAGGGGGCGGCTTTCTCTCTTCTGAAGACTACAACAAGTTGACAACAGAGCAAAAACAGGCCCTTCGTGTCTCCCGCATGGAAGCAGGGAACGAAGGGCCAAGAAAGTAATGGCTAAGCAGGCGCGGGTCACAGTGGAGCATGCCTACTGGGTGGGGGACGACATATATACCAACATGGATGGAATCCCCTACCAGATAGACTCCGGTGCTGAAGTGTCGATGACCCGCAAAAGCCTTAAAATAGAAGGACACCTGACCGTTCAACTGGCCGATGGAACCATCAAAAAGGTCCCTTTTGGGATCTGGAAAGGAATTGTGTGGGCTCTAGGACCCTACAATTGAATGACAATAAAAGACTTAAAAGAGCTGCATGGAAGCCCAGGAACCAGAGTTCCAGTGAAAAAGCGACTAAAGACCCTAGGGGCAAGATTGATCCACCTGGGATCAGCAACACGGCAATGGTACAAGTCAGTGGACATTCCAGAAGTAAGCAAGCAAAAGATAGAAGAAAGCAACTTTTCCCCGGAGGGAAAAGAAACGCTAAAAGACATCCTATCAAAGGCAGGAATGGCACGGTTCAAAAATGACTGTGGGGACCTGGGTGTGAAGTATACCCACACCATAGAAGGGGGTGTACACCCACCCGTCCGCCAGTATCCACTGAACCCTGGCGCAATTGCAGAAATGGACCTGATCGTCACGGAGCTGAGCGACTTGGGGGTAGTGCGAGAGGAGCCAAACCCCATCACCAACAGCCCAATACAGGCAGTCAAAAAGCCTGAGTCATCGGGAGGAGGATGGAGACCTGTTATCAACTTCAAGGCCCTCAACCGCACGACTGTCGCCAACCGAGCCAGCCTGATCAACCCCCAAGGGACGCTGAAAACTCTGAGACTGAAAAAGTACAAGTCCTGCATAGACCTGGCAAACGGATTTTTCTCGCTGAGGCTAGCCAAAGCCTCCCAAGGCAAGACGGCGTTCACCCACAAAGGTAAATCGTACGTATGGGAACGGCTACCACAAGGCTACAAAAACTCCAAATGTTTTCCAGTCGGCAGTAATGGATATACTGGACGGCCTGGAAGCGACCATATACATCGATGATGTATTCATTGCAGATGACACCGAAGAAGAACATTTGGCGAAATTGAGAAAAGTGATTGAGCAACTTGCAGCGGCAGGATTGAAACTGAATCTAAAGAAAGGCCAATTTGGACAATTCCAAGTGAACTACCTGGGGTTCCAGGTCTCGACCGACCTGGGACTCTCGGATGGATTTCGGGGAAAAGTGTAGCAGATCGACCCACCAACCTCGCTGAACGAACTACAGAAGGTGCTGGGACTCTGCAACTACGTTAGGGACCATGTCCCTAGCTACCAAAAATATGCAAGACCGCTGTATGCCAAGTTGAGAAAAGAGGATCCAGAGGAAACCCACAAGAAGTGGGAATGGACAGCAACGGACCAAAATAACTTGGAAAACCTGAGGACAGCCATCAAAGGAGCTTTGAGGCTGGAGCCACGAAGTCTGACAACGAAACTGGTGGCAGAGGTCAGTTGCAACGAGGACGATGCAGTGATAAAAGTGTGCAACGAAGGTGCGGGTATAGTGACTTTGTGGAGCTATACCCTGTCCTCCGTGGAAAAGAAATACCCCGCAGAAGAAAAGGAGTTGGCAGTCCTGGCAAGGTATTGGAGTACCTTGAAAGATCTAGCCCAAGGGCAGGGCATCAGGGTCCTCACCCAAAGCCAGGTCCATCGATTCCTGCGCAAAGCCACGGTAGAGAGCACAAAAGCAACGCACACCAGATGGGGTCGATGGGAAGACATCCTGCTAGACCCAGACCTCGAAATCGGCCCTGCACAGCCCGCGAGCAAGAAAAAGACACAATCAGACGACACACCATCCGAACCTTTAGAGTGGACCCTGTACCGACGGCTCGAGAAAAGGACAAGACGACAAGGCCTACTGGGGCTTCATTCTCAAGCAGAAAGAGAGGGAGCGCTCAAGACAACGAGGCCAAGTCCCCGGTAGTGCCCAGACCGGGGAGGTAACAGCGATACTGGAAGGTCTGCTCGAATTGGAGAGGAGAAGGGTGAAAAGAGCCAGAGTGATAACGGACAGTTATTACTGTGCTCAGGCCCTTAACGAAGACCTGTCCATATGGGAAGAAAATGGTTTCGAGAGCGCTAAAAGCAAAAAAGTGGCTCACGAAGACCTATGGAGAAAAATAGCCGAATTGCGGCTAAGCATGGAGCTCGAAGTGGTGCACCAGAGGGCCCACACGCGAGCAGGAACTCACTGGCAAGGAAACAAAGAAGTGGACCGTTTCATCCAGATGAGACAAGTTGTCTTTGTTGGGATCGAGAAGTGGGAAGAACTGCCCAAAGGAAGGGTAGTCCCAGAAGAGAACGTGAAGGAAGTGGTGCAGGCGGTGCATGGTGCACTAGGACATGCAGGCACCGTTCCGACGCGAAGGGAACTGGAAAAGCAGCGACTCTGGATTCCTGAAAGAGAGGTCCGAAGAATCCTAAAAGACTGTGAGGTGTGTGGTCGATACAACGCAGGAAGGAGAGGACAAAGGGTGGGAGGACTCACCATTAAAAGTACCGTTCCCTGGGGTTCAGTTTGCATGGATGTGGCAGGACCCCTAGGGGTATCAGGGAAGAACGGAGAAAAGTACCTGTTGGTGCTTGTGGACTCGATGTCAGGATACGTGACCACAAAAGCGGTGAGAAAGGCTAATGGCAACAGTGTTGTTAGCATGCTGGACCAAGTCTGTGGCTACTTGGGAGTGCCTAAGGAGCTCAGAACTGACAACGGTACGCACTTTCGCAACGCCAAGGTGGACCAATGGTGCCAACAGAATGGGGTAATGAGGATCTTCTCTCTCCCATACACTCCCCAGGCCAACGGGGTGGTGGAAAGGACCATTGGTTTGGTGAAAAGTTGGATTGGGAAAAATGCCAACTCCAGAGAATGGAGCACTAAGACCCTGGACATTGCCAGGGCCTTGAACGACCGCTACTGAAGTGACAGGCCCTCCCCTGCGGAGGAGCTGATGCACCGCCCCTTCACGTCACAGGAAGTGGGGCGGGGCTTGGAGGATAAAGAACCCAAGCTCGAGCAGAAAGTCCCACTTCGAGTAGGACAGCGAGTCTGGATCAAGGCTCAGGTCGGTGCACCTGACTCTGCAGTCAAAGCCAAGTACGACAAATCCGACATAGTGATGAAGATATTGGACAGCAACACCGTTCAACTCAAGAAAAAAGGAATCCAAGGAGTGGAGCAGCTGAAGCCAGTTCCGCACTAGGAGAAAACCAGGAACTCAAGAATGGCCACTAACATACAAGGTTTACCACCCTACGTCAGAGTGGCCAATGTCAAAGGGGTGGTTACCATGAGAAGGAGTACTACGGGGATCTGGGCAGGCAGAGCCCTGAAGAAGATGGGGTATGCAAAGAGGGGATTTCTCTACGGAGAAAAGGAGGTGTTACAATGGAGAGAACTAAAGAACGACTGCTTGGTCTGCCTGCTGCCGACCACCTTAGCTGTTCAATGGGAGGGACCCGGGGACCAGAAACCGCTTCGGGTTACCGGGAAAAGAAAAGAGTTTAACAACATGCACCATAAGCTGGTGAAGGTTATGGATGCATACATATGCGGTACCTGCCGTGTGGAGATGTTACCTAGGTTAACCATCATCACCCAGTGGGACCTACGAGGGGAAAAGCTGAACCTTAGGGATTGCTTCTGCCAATGGGACGGAGAACGGCTGCACCTCTGTGGATCATGCGCCCTTCTCCAAAGAAGCGGAAAAATGGTGCAGGCTGGTTCCGCAGAGGGATGGCAGGTGAGAAAGTTCCTTGAGCCCCTGCAGACCCTGGCACCCGCCTCATGGGAAGAACGGGGTCCTGAGGCTCCGCTTGAAACAGTTTGTGAGGAGCCCGGGGTACCCTCTGCACCATCTCTGGACCCATCGAACGGGGAACCGCTGGAGGCCAGCGGGAGCCAGGGAGCTGTACCTAGGGGAACTTGGAGAGAGTCGGTGTGGAGGAATTGGCCATACAGCCCAGCCCAGGCAGAGGTCACCTACCCACCCCTGGCTGCAGTGCAGATTCCTTCGGCCTTCAGGGTTTATCGCGACCCTGACGAACCAGGGTATAGCGAGCTTACCAGATTGCCGCAAAGAAATGGCGATAAGCCAGGGCTGGATGGGACCCTGGGAGCTTACTTCCTGGAACCGGTTGATCGAGGAAGTCTTCTGTGATTCCACCGCCCCAATACAGGAGCTAGCCGCGGTGCCAAGAGAGGAAGGAGCCCGAGGCATGAATCTTCATTATAAGATCACAAACCTAGATGCCTTCGGACACACAGGAGCCAGGGCGAAAGAAAAAAGTAAGATCTTTACAGTCACCCCAGAGGGGTGGCGCAGAGACGGAACCATGCAAATACCAGGCTCATGGGCGACTAGAGCGGCCACGCCCACATGGCCGGACCAAACAATGCGCGTGATGGTGATAGTGAAGACCGTGATGGTCCCATTTGTCGGTGTATACTCCATCGGGGTTGTTCTGACCAGAGCGGATGAGGCGTGGCCTCCTCCGGAACCACGTGCGGGGTCTAGAGGTTTAAAAGCCTGGGCACGGAAGCCGATCCGCAAACTGAGTACTGGTGGAAGGGATCGCAGTAAGAGCGAGTAGAAACATCGCTGAAGAAAACGGAAGTTGATTGTTGCAATGTCACACCCAAACCAAAAAGACAAACAAGGACGGAAACGAAAAAGGCTTTCCTCTGCTCCCAAAACAAAACAAAGACCCTATATTCAATTACCAGACGAAAAAGTCTACCTCGACAAGCCAAAGAGAGATTTTATATACAGAAAAGGTTTCTGTGGATCCAGAGCATATTTCTGCAGCAATGGAGAGTATCAACCTGCATCTGCCACATACCAAGGACAGAAATTGGATGCACCCGCAGCAAAATCGTTCTGATTCATGGGCAAAAGTAACGGAGCTCCAAACGGAGGACGGAGAGCCCTTATTCGCAGCACTCGCCCAAGTCAGAAACTTTATCTCACCGGAACAAAAAGAGGGGTACACACTGCTGACTTGGCGCGCGGATGACGATGGTGATTGCATCGGGCCACTCCCATAGCCAGTGTCGCTGGTAGTCACCTACTATCGATGGATGTGGAGAGGGCTGGACAAGAGAATTGGACACCACCCCTCAGTGCTATATCATCAGCTCCTGAAAGGGAGGGTTGTTCAGACTGACCCACACTCGCCTCCACGCTTCAGCTCCAGCTGTCACATACGGACAACGGACCTGCAACCGCAGATCTCCACACAGGCGAGACCTACACCATGGATCTCCCAATTCTGCTTGGGAGAGTTCAAGGAATTAGGCGACCCGCAAGATTAAAACCCAACAAATCAGGGAAAAACAGCAAGCGACTGCAACAATCAAGTAAACGACCACGGAACGGAAAATGGATATGTTTTTGCATAATGGCTAAAATGGTAGCAGTAATTGCAGGACTAGCAGTTGTCTTCGCCATACTGTACCACTACGGTAGTGAACCATGGGCCCTAACTCACGTAAGGGTGTCCTACACTACCACGAAGAGGTTCGACCAGACATGGACGGTGGAACCTGCAACAATTGTTCTCTCCAAACTCACTGGATGGAGGAGCAACACGACCCAGTTGGACCTGGAGGTTCTAGCTGCAATGACCCGTCAAGTGCAAGAAGGGGGTGAGACGGCACCGAACCTGACTGCTACTATCATCGCGTGGATTGCTACCTGGAAGCAGACGAGTGGAATCAACGAGACAGACGATGAAGCAGATTGGGCAGGTGAAGTCCAGAGAGTGACAGAGAATTCGACATGGAAGGTGGATGAAATATCTACGGAAGGAGAGGAAATGAAGATAACTATCTTGATCCAGAAAGAAAGAAAGGGAAAAAGGGCACAGTGTAATTGGATTTACCCTGAAGACGGGGTCCCGTGCTGGTACTGTTCATGGGCATGTGTCCCATGGGCAGAGCGAGGGACCGAGGGATACTGGAAACCCGAGGTAACATACGCAGCGAGCCACCGCAATGATACGTGCTTGACTATTTTGCCAGGAGAAGGGGAGTTCTGGGGACACTACAATCTCACCTGCGAGGCCACACCACCACGACGTAAACCCAGGCGGCCTAGGGTAAGGCTACCGGGTAACTCCATGACCAGCCGGCCGTACAACATCACAAGCCAGGCCGAGAATAAAACGCAGCAGGAAGAGGATGAAGAAGTAAGACCTACGGCTCAAGAGGCCAAGGAATGGCGTCCGCAACCGAAATTCAAGCCACGTGACTCCAGTTATCCTAGAAATATGAGCAGGAGGTGGACGAGGGAGTGCACACAGAACAAACTCCCCAAACTTGATAAGTGTTTCTGGAACGTGTTCTTTCTCTGTGACACCCAGAATTACTTTGTAATAACTCCGGCGACCAAACCACAGTATCAGGCTCATAAATACATCCATCTACCCCAACCCAATGCCCGGCACGAGGAATGACTCAACGACACCCTGCCTTGGATATGGGTAACCCCGCTGGTGCATTTCAGGGGGTCCTTTCGCCAGGGATATTCCAGAGCCAGCTACGGCCTCATGGGACCTGGGAGGACAGACATGTATGGACAAAAACTGCCGAAACCAGAGGATTTGATGACAGTCCCACTAGGGGATTTCCAAAAAATCGACACATGTGTGACCAACAAAATGTTTGCTGCTCTGAATGGCTCAGAGTATCTAGCCGAGGGAGCCTCACCACGATGCACACTTTGGCTAAAAGTGGCACCGGGTTTGGGGGACATGGCTATATGACTGTACGGGCCTGAAGGAAAATCAAACAGTCAAAGGGACCCTACAAGCTTGGAAAGAGGACCATACTAGAGATGATAGCTCAACATGGTGGGGCCTACAGAAGGACGAAGTGTTGGAATGGGTTGTGCCGTGCCTAACTCGGACAGAAAATTACTGGGTGAAGTATCAGTACATTGCCACAGTGTACTCTAAAGACAGAGACATCTGGCCCGGTGTGTAGAGCAGACCAGAACTACATGTGGGCCCACAACCCTGGAAAATGGAGTGTAACCAAGGGAACACTACTTGCAATATCAGCCTGGCCGGGAGACATTGTGAAGCCGTGCCAGGATGGGAGGACCATTGCCAAGGACACTATGGGGATGAGTATGAAACCCATGTGCAAGAAGTAACCTGGGTGAAAGGAAAAGACAAGAAATGGAGGAGATCAGGACCACTAACAAGCAGCTGTACCAACTGAATCCTGGGCCATCGTATGAAAGACAGGAAAAACGTGAACGGACAAATCATCCCGCAAGTAATGGATCCTACAGTTTTTCTAGCTGAGGGTCACGCCTTCAGGAAGAGCCTGTGTGAAGGAAAGGAAGACAAAGGATTTGAGTGGATAGGGCCTAATCACCTATATGGGAACGGAACGTGCTATTCACCAGAAGAACACTGGCGGAGCTCCGGGAGCGGCCGACGTGAACATGAATGCACCTGGATCGAGTTAACAGGAGCCACCATTGTCGGAACAGCCACGGTGGCAGTCGAAGAGATGGCAGGGAAGATTGGCGAAGGATTCTCGGTCGTAAGGAGCTGGATGGGGACGTTAGTATCCTGGGTTTGGCCATATTTGTTGATGATAGTTGGAATCGTGATTCTAGGCATAATAGCATGTGCCGCCATTAAGGGCGGGGTTGCAGCCACTGTGTCCTCGTGCTTCAAGAGGAACTCGAGGAAGAAAAAGGAAGTAGAAGAGAGGCCCCTCCTACGGACAAGGGAGGGGCATACCCACCTATAAAGGGTGGACTACTGGAGCGCCACAGCCATTGCAGACCCGGGTCCTCAACCAAGAGCCTCAACCTAAAAAGAAGAAAGAAATTCAACACATACAGCCAAGATGACAACTAACATCACCACTACCGCGGCCCCAGGCCTGACCACATTCAGAGTATAACCGAAGCATTCCAGAACTCCTCTGACGCAGAACCAATATCAGTACTCAGATTAACCAAGCTGGACTTTTGGGTCCTTGAAATCATATGGTTCTTCTAGTGCTGTATGGGCGAATGGTCCATATCCCAGCCACTAAGAATACTGGCCCTGGTTGTAGGGTGTCTGAAAACGGCGATCGAAAACATCTATCAAGGGTCAATGTGGATCACATCGACACCACCCGCTTGGGCCTAGTGAAGGGAGGAATGGTGGTCATCTGGTTGGGAGTCGACATCGCTGCAGTTTTCTACAAACCGTTGAGACTGGTGTCAGCAATCGTCGAGGCGGTGATGGCTGTCGCTGCGCTGGCATATATCATGACCATGGCTATGCAAAAAAGAGGAAGAGGGCGTTGGCTCCACAAGATCGGCGCCATTACTCTTTGGGGCCTAGGTTGGGGAGCGACTGTCGCCATCTATTGGGTGGGTTCCGAATCATCGATCGCTATAGCAGCATGGCTCATGATGTATGAGGCTCTTTTTCCAAGGAGGAACAGACCCGAGAGCCCAGGACTGACACCTCCTCTGGCGTTGAGATCTCCATGGCTGAATTCCCTGGCGATGAGGCACTCCAGGACAGCCTCTAATGCAGACCGGGGGTCTTAAGAATATAAGACCACCCCTCGCTAGCTCGCTATGCTTAACTAAAGTAATATTAATTAAGTCTTTGTGTTCAATTCATTTCAGGAGGGTGCCAGCTGTATCTGCTGTGGAATCCTCACGGAGCAGACAATGCACCTATGGGAGGTAACCCCAGCATTATGGTGCACCCAGTGCTACCTGGGGCATTTCCCAATAGGAGCAGCCAGCGGCATCTTCTGCAAGGGAAGTACCCCTTATATACCTGCGATGAACGTAGTCGACTGTATGGAAGTAGAAATGAAGGCAAAAGTCATGTGGAGTTCCGCTGAAGGAGCTGTACCCCAGATCCAATTCTACAGCAATGGTATGTACTGTCCAGTATATACAAAATTGTGGGAATTTCCTGACGGCGCCCGGGTATCTACCACCCATCTCGTCGATGGTCGGTTCGTAGTCATTGGGCCGCGCTTGCCACCGGTGCTATATCGATCACCATCACCACCTCCCGAGGTCATCAACGACGCTGCGAGCGAGACAGATGTGGAATACCGAGACGTGGGTGTACAGACGGAGACCGCAGGAATAATACCAAACCTGATGGGAATGCGGGGATACGATGAGGAATGGGGGGAGCTGATAGAGGTTATCCCTGAAGGGCTAGCGGGATATCGTGAGTCTGAAGAAGAAACCTTATGCAGCCCTGTCCCTACCCTGGGTTCCCTCTCTCCAAACACCATACTGGACCGAAACGTGTTGGCCCTGGCGAGGGACATGGACTGAAGGAGGCAGATGATGAGGACGGACTCCTGGGATTACAGCCACCTGGGTTGGAAGGGCTAGTGGTGATCGGCAGCTGGGATCGGGGATCAGGACCGTCTTCACCAGAGGACGACGTGCTCGTCATCACTGCCCCTGGCGATGACGACTCCCTGCAAGGATACGACTAGCGAGGCGAGGTAGCCTGCGACCTCAAGAAGGGGGTGTCAAAAAAGAGAGTTGAGATCCCAGGAAAGCTGCCTTAAATGAAGGAATACAAGTTCGGTATGAAAATTAGGCTAAAGGGACATAAAGCGTATAATTATAGTAAAGGATGAAATCTAATAATCATTTTAAAGCAAGTGTGTATTACATAAACAAATGTAAAGTGATTTAACAAATGTAAACCTGATAATAATAATCTATGTGTATCTGAGTAAAGTGAAGTCTGTGTGTGTGTGGAAAGAGCGATGTAAGCAGGGTGGAGGCGATGTTGGGGTGTTGTCCGAGCACATACACGGGTGTAACCTGACACACGCTCGAGCATTGAGGAAGTGAGAGCATCCACAGAGGGAAGTTAGGTGATTTCCAGAACATACACACACAGAAAGTTGGGTGTTGTTCGCAGCACACACACATAATCAATGATGTCATGCTAATCATGTGCCGAGTGAGGGAGTATTGGGGAGGAGGGGGGAGAGAGAGCTCAAAAGCATTATAAAAAGAGAGACTTGCAATGAGCAAGACGGGATTCGACGCGGGAGCCACCCAAGTGCTCCACGGAGGGAACACTGGACCTCGCTCGACAGCCGCATCGGAGGACTTCGTCTCTGTTCACGGAAAGAAGACAGCCGTTCCTGGACAAAGATTGAAAGACGGAGATTTTCCTCTCCCCCCTGTTTGACTTTAACAACCGGACAACAGATGGACGCAGCCGCCCTAAAGACTTTGTACTGAGCCTGAGGGATTGCTGAAAGGACTTCGTTGGCCGCGCAGGAGGAGCTGAAGGTTCGGCCGGACCTTCGCTCCTAAAACACTCCAAAGACAATTATCACATCTTCGATCCAGCTCCACCGAGCCGCCTCGGCATCGAAAATGAATGAGTATAACCTTTTAACTACTAGGCCTGTTTTTAGCCCCCTGCTCGGAAATTGCATACTCCTACTCCTTTGAGTACACTACCCAAACTACAAGGTCTATTTTAATAATTTTGATGCTAGAATACTGGTAACACTTGTGAGATGTGTTGATATACATATAGATTTTGTATATGTTACTGGTTAATATAGAAAAATAAGAGATTACACAGCTGAAATTGAAAACATTCAGCTCCGCCTGGAAAAAATGCACTTTCAGTGATAAAAAGTTATTGAAATAATGCAGTATGATCCCTAAAAACTTTCCCAAGTCATAGCATAACTGATCAGTAGTTATTACAAAATGGTTAGAGTGGAATAAAGTGAATAATAAGAAGTTTTTATTACAAAGGGGTCAGGCGAGGTCATCATTTTCGAACCAACTGTTGCAGCTCTTACATTGTACTTTTATACACTATATAACTATATATTTCACTTTCTTTATCACTCATATGATTCAATACATCCAAATACAGATAATAGGAATCATATTCATATTCATAACATCATCAGAGCCAGTTTTGGCTGTCATCTGTAGGATTTTCTCATTTCATGTGTGTGTGTGTGGCTGGATCTCAGCCTATCCTCGGTCGATTTCCAAAAACAACCCCTCTTTAGACGCGTCATCGTCTTAGGAAGACTCATGCCAAATTTGGTGGTGATCGTCAAAAGATTTCATAGAATAAAGTTGCCAGAAGTGAGGCGTGTACCCCGGCGGAAATTTCCGGTCGCAGGCAGTCTGACCACTCGCCCAAGCCCCCTTGACCGCTCTTATTCTGGAAACAAGTCGGAAGTCAACAGTATGCAGTTGGCAGCAATGACTACAGCTTTGGAACGGAAATTCCGCGACGTTATTATCCATATTTTGAGAAAACTTGGGCGCATAACCACGATTTTTGTCGGCGAAGTTCAGCATGAAGGTACGTTTGATCAGACACAACGGTTTAGTGCTTCTACGGATCGTAAAACAGAAGTTAGTTACGTGTTCCGCCACGTGTGCTAATGCTAATAAATGCTTTGTATGACTGGGTAGCTGTTAGCATGAGGGTACAAACATTGATTTACTGTACTCATAGCGCCGATTTCTGGCCCGGATTTGGTGCTTTTATGCCACGATATTGTTATACTTATATGAGTAGCCTATAGTTGTCTTTGGAGTTTATAATAAGTGACTTATATGATGTTGTTGTCCACACGTTGCTATTTCATCCAAAAAAAAAAGTGGCCGTGTCCACACTACTGGCTAATAATCATGCTATTTTCCGCATTTGATTTTGGGGTACCCTCAACACGAGCTTGGGGGGCGCTCGTAGCCAGAAGGATAACCTAAGAAGAAATTGTAAACTGATCGAATCGAGTATAGTATTATTTTATGTGAGCTGTAGCTGTGCCCCTGCTAATATATCCTGCAATAAATATCTAATCTGCAATTAAAGTAAATTTCTCAAGAGAATTCATTTGCTGAAGTAGTAAAAGTTCCTCGTGGCAGTAAAAGGTTAAATCTATTGTATGTTTAACAACAAGAGTTCTTAATGGTTATCCTAGTGACCGGTCCACTTAAACAGTCCCTTACGGTTTTAGTTGTAATTCTAGCCGTCCATCTCTTAACTCCTGACAACCTAGCAGTCGTTTTACCCAATCATCAAAGGACGCTAGGACACCCGTCCGTCAAGGGCGCGTTCTCGATGCGGCCCGCGTCCGTGCCACCACAACGCCATGGCCTTCTCATTTCTCATTGCAGAAGTTCGGAAGATCCGCCGTCCTGCAGACACCCGTCCAACATCCAATGCCGTCTTTAAACCCATAAATCCTTACTTGACTTTGCTGACCATCGACCAGCAGAACTCCACTGTCAATAACCCATCTTCCCACGCCTACCAACTTTACACTTGCCAGCTCAAACGACCAGCGCACGGGCAGGCAACCTGCTCCTCAGGAGGACTTATTTTGGGGATCTGCAAGGCCCGGGAGCCGCAGTGGATCCTCAGCTAAGCCTCCCCCAAACCGCTACTGGCTAAATCTCCATCAACCATTCCTCAACGCTCCAAATAATCGACGAAGGTTCGCCCTCGGCTGAGGCGGGGTATTAGATAGTGAAACATCTCTATGTGGACTGCTCTGAAGTATAGATACATGAAAAGGAGACCATACCGTTTATGTTCCTTGCGACCTTGCTTGGTATGGAATGGACCAAAACAGTCCATACCACAGTATGTGAACGGTGGTGAGGGATCAACACCATAGATCTGCCATCCGTTGCTAGGTAGCTAGGGTAGATCTGCAATCCGTTGCTCCTCTGGTGGCCTGCGGGCTCTTCTATAGTGGACACACTGCCTTATATACTAGGCCACTGCCTTGCTACCACCAATAATCCAGCAGCCATTGGTCCCTAGTTCATTCAGGGTTTGTCCTCTGCCTTGGTGTCGTGTTTTCATTAGAACCTGATGCTTTACACACCTTTACTGGGTTAAGGTACATTCTCAGCATTTTATGCTCTAAAAGACGTTTCAACGTGTGAAATTAAAGTTTCATAGATTTTCTTCATAAAAGTGGATTTTGTGAAAATAAAGTTTCATAGATTTTCTTCAAAAAAGTGGATTTTGCGAAAGTAAACAGTTTCAAAGATTTTATTCAAAAAACTGGCTCAGGACAGTTGATTTCACTGTTTCATGATGTTTTCATTAGAACATGATGCTTTACACACCTTTACTGGGTTAAGGTACATTCTCAGCATTTTATGCTCTAAAAGACGTTTCAGGCCTGGAAGAGGCCTGTGAAAGTAAAGTTTCATAGATTTTCTTCAAAAAAGTGGATTTTGCGAAAGTAAACAGTTTCAAAGATTTTCTTCAAAAAAGTGGATTTTGTGAAAGTAAACAGTTTCAAAGATTTTCTTCAAAAAAGTGGATTTTGTGAAAGTGAACATAGTTTCAAAGATTTTCTTCAAAAACGTATCTCAGGACAGTTGATTTCACAGTCTGATGTAATTTTCATGAATATCTGCAGCTTTCAGCACTTTACTGGCTAGAGATGCATTTTCACTTTTTATGGTCTTAAAAGACGTTTCAGGCAGAGAGGAGGCCAAAAGTTGATTTTGTGAAAGTAAACAGTTTCATAGATTTTCTTCAAAAAAGTAGATTTTGTGAAAATAAAGTTTCTAAGATTTTCTTCAAAAAAATGGATTTTGTGAAAATAAACTGTTTCATAGATTTTCATCAAAAAAAGTGGATTTTGTGAAAGTAAACAGTTTCAAAGATTTTCTTCAAAAAAGTGGATTTTGTGAAAGTGAACATAGTTTCAAAGATTTTCTTCAAAAAACTTCCTCAGGACAGTTGATTTCACAGTCTGATGTCATTTTCATGAATATCTGTAGCTTTCAGCACTTTACTGCCAAGAGATGTATTTTCACTTTTTATGGTCTTAAAAGACGTTCCAGGCAGAGAGGAGGCCAAAAGTTGACTTTGTGAAAGTAAACATAGTTTCAAAGATTTCTTCAAAAAACTGGCTCAGGACAGTTGATTTCCAGTCTGATGTCATATTCATGAATATCTACAGCTTTCAGTACTTTACTGACTAGAGATGCATTTTCACTTTTTATGGTCGTTTCAGGCAGAGAGGAGGCCAAAAGTTGATTTTGTGAAAGTAAACATAGTTTCAAAGATTTCTTCAAAAAACTTGCTCAGGACAGTTGATTTCACATTCTGATGTCATTTTCATGAATATCTACAGCTTTCAGCACTTTACTGCCTTAGAGATGCATTTTCACTTTTTATGGTCTTAAAAGACGTTTCAGGCTGGGAAGAGGCCAAAAGTGGATTTTGTGAAAGTAAACATAGTTTCAAAGATTTTCTTCAAAAAAGTGGCTCAGGACAGTTGATTCAAGAGTTTCATATTGTTTTGATTAGAACCTGATGCTTACACACCTTTACTGGTTTAAGGTACATTCTCAGCCTTTTATGCTCTTAAAAGAAGTTCAGGCTGGGAAGAGGCCAAAAGTGGATTTTGTGAAAGCAAACATAGTTTCAAAGACTTTCTTCGAAAAAGTGGCTTAGGACAGTTGATTCAAGAGTTTCATGATATTTTCATGAATACCTGATGCTTTCAGCACTTTACTGCCGAAAGATGCATTTTCACTTTTTATACTCTTAAAAGACATTTCAGGCTGAGAAGAGCCCAAAAGTTTATTTTTGTGAAAGTAAACATAGTTTCAAAGATTTTCTTCAAAAAAGTGGCTGAGGACAGTTGATTTGAACAAGAGGAGGCAGATGCTTTCTCTGCTGAGAAACTGGACGTCGGCTTGCTCCTAAAAACGAGACTGGAAAAAGGTACGTGGACGTTTCCCGATCACGTCGGATCGTAATGAAAACACACAGACACCGGGCGTAACCCTAACCCTACTCCAAATGCTTGAAAGTAAAAGGCTAAGTCTTGTTAGATCCGGGGGTTTTCACTGGCCCGATACGGGGCTACCTACTGACTCAGCTCTCTATTAAAAGATTGGCGAGCTGGTGTTCTGTCGAGGAAACTCGCCTGGCTTCTGCTAACTACCGTTATTCCTGACGTCTACCCTGCTTCCACTGGTAACGTGCACTCGGCTGAGGGGCCACCCTGGCCGGGCGCTTCTGCCTAGTCGCGTCAGTTATGGCAGCTTTCCTCTTCTGGATCCGGGCTCTTGGTAAATTGCCAGGTTAGTTTTTAACGGCTAGGATTACAACTAAAACCGTAAGGGACTGTTTAAGTGGACCGGTCACTATGATAACCATTAAGAACTCTTGTTGTTAATCATACAATAGATTTTAACCTTTTACTGCCACGAGGAACTTCTACTACTTCAGCAAATGAATTCTCTTGAGAAATTGACTTTAAATGCAGATTAGATATTTATTGCAGGATATATTAGCAGGGGCACAGCTACAGCTCACATAAAATAATACTATACTTGACTCGATCAGGTTACAATTTCTTCTTAGGTTATACTCATTAATTTTCGATGCCGAGGCGGCTCGGTGGAGCTGGATTCCCGTTGTAATAAAAAGTCCTTTTGGGGTTTTTAGGAGCGAAGGCCAGGCCTGACCTTCGGCTCCTCCTGCGCGGCCAATGAAGTCCGTTCAGCTCAGTACAAAGTCTTTAGGGCGGCTGCGTCCATCTGTTGTCCGGTTGTTAAAGTCAAACAGGGGGGAGAGGAAAATCTCCGTCTTTCAATCTTTGTCCAGGAACGGCTGTCTTCTTTCCATGAACAGAGACGAAGTCCTCCGATGCGGCTGTCGAGGTCCAGTGTTTCCTCCGTGGAGCACTTGGGTGGCTCCCGCGTTGAATCCCGTCTTGCTATTTGCAAGTCTCTCTTTTTATAACACTTTGAGCTCTCTCTCCCCCCTCCTCCCCAACACTCCCTCACTCGGCATGTGATTTACATGACATCATTGATTATGTGTGTGTGCTGCGAACAACACCCTAACTTTCTGTGTGTGTGTGTGTGTGTGCTGGATACACCTAACTTCCCTCTGTGGATGCTCTCACTTCCTCAATGTTCGAGCGTGTTTCAGGCTACACCCGTGTATGTGTTCGGACAACACCCCAACATCTGTTATGATCTCAGCCTTTAAGGCCCCCACCCTGCTTACATCAGCTCTTTCCTCACACACACAGACTTCACTTTACTCAGATACACATACATTATTATTATCAGTTTTACATTTGTTAAATCACTTCATTATTCTTATGTTATACACACTTGCTTTTTAAAATGATTATTAGATTTCATCCTTTACTAATTATATGCTTTGTGTCCCTTTAGCCTACTTTCATATCGAACTGTATTCCTTCATTTAAGGCAGCTTTCCTGGGATCTCAACCTTCTTTTTTGACAGTCTGAATGAAGCTGAATATGAGATCAAATGACTTGAGAAGATGGATGTTTTAATAGATCCAAATGGAAAACACACTTGGATGACTATAACAGCTGTCGGGGCATTAAACTCAGAATCCTCAAACCTCTGACTGTGTCATCGTTCCTCTCTCTGTCGACTGGTGCGCTGCGACTAAAGCGTCTGCGCCTGTGGTATTTGCCATGCCTGGCTGTGGTTGTGGATGAAGGGAGTGGATGCCTGCCAGTCATCCACTGAACAGTGTGACATTTGTTCCTCTTCCGTTGTCATGGGGACTCACTGTCTGGTGTTATCGAGGGCTTGTTTTGCGTGACACTGCAAATCCAGCCCTTGAATCCTCTCTCCATGAGTAACCATTCCACTCCTGTGAATTTACCACTTTCACGCCTCTTATTATTTAATTTATCCTGCACCTGGGCCACTACGAGGACAGAGCTGCTGGATGGAACGTCAGCAGAAGACACATTTTATTCAGCAACAGTAGATCAGTACACACACACACACACACACACACACACACACACACACACACACACACACACACACACACAGCAGGTGTCTTTTACAGGCCTGTGAAACAGAACACTGTTTGACACTATTTGATTTAAAAGCTTTACCTATTAAACACTAGCCCTATTTTTAGGCCTCTGCTCGAAAATGGCATACCCATACTAAAGAGACTTAAATTCTGTAACTACAAGGTCTATTTTAATAATTTTTGATGCTATAATCAGATAACACTTGTGAGATTGTTCAGATGGGTAAATATTGTGTACATGAAGATATTACACAGCTCAAATTAAAAATATTCAGGTTCGCCTGAAAAAAAAGCACTTTTATTGATATTATGTTTTTGAAATAATGCAGCTGAGAGCCTAAAGACTCTCCCAAATCATAGCACAACCGATCAGTAGTCCTAGAATAACGTTTGGCTGGGATAAAGTGGGATAAGAGGCTTTTAGTACAGAGAGGTCACGCGAGGTCGTCATTTTGGAACCAGCTGTTGCAGCTCTTACATTGTACTTTTATATACTATATAACTATATATTTCACTTTTTTTAATCACTCATATTATTCAATACATCCAAATACAGCCGTTTGGCATCATTTTGAGAGCCAGGGCCTGTTTCTGGCTCTCATCCATTGGATTTTCTCAGTTGCTGTGTGTGTATGGGGCTCTAGCTCAGCCTATCATCGGTCAATTTCAGTCAATGAGCCCGCCTTCGACGCATCAGAGTCTCAGGAAGGCGGGCGTCGAAGCCGGGTGTTGATTGACAGAATTTTCAGCGAGTAAAGATGCAAAGAGTGCCGCGCATCCCCGAGCGTAAAATTCCATTCGCCAAAAGTCTGACCACACACCCACGGGTCCAGCAAGTTAGATTGGTCAACTTCTACAGGAAACAGATGAAAAACAGACAGGATGCAGTTGCCAACAATGATTCTAGCTTTGAACCGGATAATTTTCGCCGTTATTTTTCGGATTCTTCATAAAAGGTAAGCAAATACCAACGATTTTTTCCGGTGAAGGGAACTGTTGTGTTGCTCACAGCTTTGTAGTGGTTTCACGGAGAGAAAAACCGAAGGCATTTATTTTAATTTTAATGTTGTGCTGCTGGCTTGTGCCCAGCTGGTTAAGCAGTAGGTCAGATGGGAAACAGTCATCGCATTCAAGTACAGTTTCGCAGCCTGCATGGTGAGACTGTTTCTTATATATATAAATATAGATTACATTTTAAGACCTTTGTCACATGTTTTACTTGCTTTTTAAAAGAGAGATTAGAATCAATAAAAAGTCCTGATTATTTAAAATCTGACACGACCTATAGCCTCTCACCAGCAACATAAACAGCTGGCTCCGGTGACACTTTACAAGCCCTCTTTGTGAAGAACATACACTCTTTTTAACATTCAGGTGAATCTGCAAGCCATTTATGTTACATTTGTCATTGTGTACGTGAGTTTAAGTGCAGCTTGTTCTTTGTTTTTTACGTGCACATAAATCACTGTATCGTCAGCGTACATTTGAATATCACACCCATTGCTGCCAGTACACAGGCCCCAACCCTTGTTCACTCCCTGCGTGATTTTTACTTCTGTAGTGCACACTTCTACAGAGTCTGAGTGACTCTGTGTAACTGTGCCTCTTCTTTGGCCAGATAATATATACTTTCAAAAGACAAGTTCTGTTTGACAATATTCTTCATTTCAGCTTAAAAAGACTCAACAGCAGGTAAAATAATTTTTCCACCACAGTACTCCCCCACGTTAGATCTCAGAGTAGATGATGAAACATCACCCACTCTGACACACTGGGTTCTTCCTTCAAGGTAGGATTTCAGCAAGACAAGAGACTCTCGGGAAAAGTTCAAATTTGACAGTTTATTAATCAGGACATTGGGATTAACCGTATCAAAAGCCTTTTTGAGGTCAAGAAAAACCGCTGCTACTACACCCCCTTTATCCATTTTAAGTTTCACATTCTCCAAGAGGAAGTAGTTGGCTGTTTCAGCCGAATGATTAGCCCTGTAACCAAACTGCATAGGATGCAGCTGATATGGAGAGCTGTTGAGGTGTTTAATAAGTTGCTCTGCAACACATTTCTCAGCAATTTTGGAAACACCAGGGAGGATACTGATTGGCCGATAATTAGAGACATCGGTTGAATCTCCTGACATAAAAATGGTTGGAAACACACCTTGCCTGAGAGAATTGTTGACAATGCTTGTGATCGGGTGAGCGAGTGTGCCTTTGTGTTTCTTTAGAAAAATATTGTCAATTCCATAAAGATCTTTGGCCCTAGAGTTCTTGAGTGAGCCGAGAACTCTGGTGACAGTAGATTTAGAGACATCCTCAATAGAGAAGCATGGTTGACCTTCATTTACTGGTATAGGATCAAATTGAAAAGTACTGGAGCTTCGAGTTAAAGCTTCCACTGAGTTGATAAAGTATGAATTGAAAGCTGTACAAATTACAACTTCATCTTGTGTAAGGCACCCGTTTACATTAATTTTAATTTGCTTCATTCAATTGCTGTTATGTTTGTCTGTTAACTTCTTTCGATTATCCCATATTATTTTAGAATTACCCCCTGCTTCATCAATGATCTTAATAAAAAAATTAGCTGTTGCTTTTCTAAGTTATTTCATTACCTGGTTTCTCAGCATTGTGAATTTCTGCCTATCATTAAATTATGGTCAGACATACCAGTTGCAGCTGCATGAGTGAATGTAACAGTCGGAACATGGCTGGACAGATGTCAGCAGGAAGAGAGCCTTGAAGCTATCATCTTTCCAGTCCATGTGCAAGGAGAGCTCGTCAGGTTGCTCCAAGAAAAATGATCAAATCCTTTATTGTGTGATTTGATCATTCTTTCTGGTTTATTGCTAAAAATCAAATCAATCTGGGACTGAGAAGAGTGGGTTATCCTTGTGGGTTCTAACTGTGTCATATTAAAACAATCAATTGTACGTTTTAGGGATTTTCTTCTAGAATTATCCTCCCAATTTACATTAAAATCACCCATTAATATAACCTCTTTGTCATAGTCACATTCCTTTTACATGGAATTAAGCTGATCATAAAATTCACATTTGGACGATGGTGGTCTGTAGAGACAGATACGACATTTGAGATGATAGTGACACTTTCAGACCAATACATTCCAATTTGACATCACTTGACCGCTTAATCTGGCTGCATCTAAGGTGTTCTTTAATGTAAAACATTACTCCTCCTCCTTTACATTACTCCTCCTCCTTTACCACTCTCTTCTAAATATACAAAACATCTGTTGCATTGTTTATCCTTGTAACAATATTTATCTGTATAGTACCTGTAAAATTAATAAATATGAAATGAAATTGCATGATCACTTAATTCAAATTACACGTTACCGATAAAACGGCATGCTTTTTTAAGGTCATAGGTCAACACTGGTTAAAGAACTTTAAAAAATGTAACTAGAAAATATATGATTATGGTAATAAAACTAAATTTTTATTTCAGGCTGAGGCCTTTTCATAAACAGACATTTTAAAGAGTGGAATTGAATGAACACAACCAGCCTGACATGCCCATACAGAGAGCTCCACAGCTGGGTGCAGATGCTGGAGATTTTATTACCAACCATGATCAAAGCCTGTTTTGAGGTCACATTCAACAGGACAGATCATAACTGGTTGGTATACCCCGGCACAGATGATGTGCTGCTTTAACAACCTGCTGCAAGACTTGTCAAACAATGGAACAGTTGCATACCATAATACTCTCTCTGACCAATATCTCTAAAGCCTCTGTTGAAAGATCGTAAGTATGAAAGCATAAAAGTATAACTATTGTAACCTATAACCTTTTTGATTCAAAGTATAACCATTAAATATATAAACTTTTTTAATTCATGATAGAAGTAATTAAGCCTATAACTTGTTTTATTTTTTGATAGATGTTGTTAGAGCCATAATGTGGTTTTGTTGTTTTCTTATGTCTTTGAGGGAAACATGGGGTGGGTTTACACATGCAGTTCTGACATTGAACAGTGGGTGGCACATTAACCTAAAAGTGCATATATGTAAGTGCCTGGTAAATGACAATCAGGTGTGTGTAGACGGGAAGCTAACAGTTTTTGACCGTGTCAAGGTATCGTGTCAATGTGGCGTGTCAGCCGGCATGCAAGCTTGAAGTTTCAAGGTCTTATAGTATCCTGTAAAGTATCCTGTATTCTGTTACGGTGCCAATATGCATTTGAATAAAAGGATCAACGGATCTAAAGAAAGACAGCGCATTGGACATTGAAATGTTTGTGGAACACGTGTCCGAACAGGTTCTCCCGTTCGCCCCCCAGTGGCTTTAATATATAAAATGGATAAATGTTAAAGTCATTACAGATGTGATTAACAATATAAACTGCATATACGCCTTATATAAAGTAGTCACTTAAACTTATACAATCCTTCCTCTTCTGAACAGGATCAAACGGGGTGAGAATGTCCAGCCTTCCAGCCTTAGAACGGAATAAAAACAGCAGAGCAGAGCAGAAAGATGAGAGGAGGGGGAGAATTCCAGAGAGTGACTGGATTATACCTCATAGCAAATCAGTAAAAGCTGATTAAGAGGAAAAACGTATTACAGTAGGCGTGTTATAATTAGTTATTGTAGCACAGAGACTGTTTCATTGAATTGAAATTGTTCTATATGATTGTTGTGTGAAAAACTTAAATAAAAACACAGCCTTACATTTTGTAAGTGTCTGAAACCAAACAAAGTATTCTGGTCCTTTAGAACAATTTAACCCTCTTCCCCTGTCCGTTAACCGTGTGATCCAGACGTGATGACAGAAGCTACCATGAGGTAAGTTCCATGGGTGAAGACTTGGCAGTGTTAGTCATAAAATGGTGAGAATGTTCACAATAGGTATAGACGATGTACATAACTATTCGTACTGGGTGTTAGGGTTACATCCTACTGAGAGTGCCTAGGGCATTAGTCGTAAAAGACTTTCAAAAAGACATAATTCCGAAATCCTAACGATTCGGGGTGAGATAAAAGGCCAAAGGTATAGTTCCGACACCTCCAAGAGGAACGTATATCCTCGCAGGTGGGACAGCCGACGGAGTAACCACTGTGTTAGGTGCGTAAGACTTCCTCGCTTAGGGCAGGAACCGTTCACGCTACACCTCCTCAAAAAGTTTGAAGTTATTATGTATTTATGCATAAAACTAAAATGTAGTGTGTGATAGAAAGTTTTAGTGTGCTAGAACATTTCTACTGTGATTTAGTTTATGTGCCTTACTCACTAACAAAACTATATGTGACATGATTGTGCATTGAGGAGAGTGGTAACAGGACCATATGGGTTATCTCTGCCTTTGCTTTGATAAGAGGAAGTAACCAAATGGGGGTTGCAGTTTCACTAGAGAATGTTTAGGTGTGAAGATTCCCAGGGATAATCAAAAGTAATAAAGACACATGTCTTTGTGTGACAAGGCTCAGAAGAGGAAGAGGATGACTGGAGGTGTCAATGGGGAGCTTGAAACTGCTGATCAATTGTTGTAATGATCAATTGATGTCCCCCCCTACTGTTAGGATCCCTGTCTGCTCCTAGTTTGTGTTCCCCTTGTCTGTTTTGTTATTGTGGGCCATGTGCTTATGTTTTGTTTTTGTGTCAGCCTACAGTTTCCACCCCCGTGTTCCGCCCACTTCACGCCTCTCTCCTTAGGCTCAGCTGTGGCTCATTCCAGTGATCGCCGCTGGCTGACTTAAATACCTCGGCGTTTCACCGGCGCGCCGTCAGTCCGTCCGGTTACCAGTCTGGTCACGTAAGTCTGAACACCCATTTCAGTGAAGATCGTTACCCGTTTGTTTTCTGTTCCTTGAGTTTTGAGTGCGGTCGAGTTTCCCTCCCGATTCCGGTGGAGATTATAGGAGTGACTTTAATTTGCTGGACAGTTAGTCTTTGTTTTTTGTTTGTTCTTTCTGTGACTCCTCCTGCACAGTTAAATAAAGTCTTGGCTGGAGTAAACCTGCTGTGTGCGTGCGTTTGGGTCCACTAACTATACTACCACATAACACCTACTGTGTGCTGAGATGGTTAAGAGCAGGAGACAAACTGAACTCTTGGCTCATCCTCTGCTGACTGTTGCAGTCAGTATGACGGTGAAGCAGTCTCTGCAACAGAGAATAAAGTATTTACTTTAAAGACAAACTTCTTTCCTCAATGTTTCTTGTTTCAGTATTCAGTATTATAGGACTCACTCTGTACTATTGAATAGTTTTTTTCCACCACAAGCGTCAGCCATTGAATTGCAGTGTAAGAATTGGGAAACTCCATTACAGGTTTGTGAGCACTGAATTACAGCAGCAAAAATTTAAGCAAGACAGTGGAACCCTAAAGAATTTTAGCTCATTAAAGTCTACATTTGTTCTGAATATTGTTTAATGAATAAATACTGAAATCAGAGGAAACCTTTTTCTGCACCTTGTAATATAATACTTGTGTGAGTGTGTGCTTTTGTACCCTCGCAGTATGGCTCAATTTCCCCCTTGTGACAGCTATCTATAACCCCCAGTCAATCAATATATCATCATTTGCAGTCAATACAAAATGATGATTTTGGGGCCTGGAGACACTGTGAGCCTCAAGACACTTGACCACATGTTTTGTTTATGTCCCCATCTTTCTGTGCAGTAGTGCTCTGCTCTGACATTTGAGCTGCACTAAAAAGGCTTTAGTGGTTGATAGTGATAATTCATCAGACACAAGTATCTTCCTTAAATACTTTCAAGTACAAAGCTGTATCTAGTCTGCACTAGTTAAATGATTGAAAATTTTAAATTAATTAATCTATATCTAGTATGTTGAAATAAGTCATAATACAGTATGTTCAAAATGTAGTATAGTATGTCAAAACAAATTCTGAGTTCAGAAATGGTTTATTGCCAAATAAGAAATTTGACTTGGCCATTCGGAAGCAGAAATGAAAATGCACAATAGAATACAACAAACAAAAAACAATCTAGGAATATGTTAAAATATGTCATAAAATAAGGTGTCTATTTAAAGTGTACAGCTATGCAGGGATGTGTGTATGTTGTCCAAGGAATGTAAGAGTCTGAGACAGTGAAACATTTTTTGTGTGAGGTTTTGGTCCTGATGGAGTTATTTTTTTCTGCCTCAAGCTTGAATCTGCTGTTCGGCCTCACCATGTGCTTATTTGAACAAAGAAAAAGACTTGGGCCTGCTTGTTCAGCCAAAAGCCTGATTTGAGTTGAAGATAACAGCAAGCTCCAGGAGAAGCTAAAATCACAACTCTGTGTGAAATCTTCACCCAAACGCCGCGCTGGCTTCACATTGGTCGAGGGCCGGGCTGCGCAGCTGACTTCCGGTTCTATGACCAGATGTCAGAGTTGATAAAACACCAGAGCCACCTGAACGCACTGCCCTTCCCGTCTGACTCGCGTCGGTGTAAGGAGGCAAGAACACAGCTTTGCTGCTTTTAAAAGAAAATCCTAGGTCAGAGTCTAAATTTCACTGGACGAACAGACTGTTTTGTTTTGTTTTGGATCCTGAGACAGAAAACGGATAACTTCTATGCCCCGTTCTCTCCCAGTTAATGTCAACATGTTTCCGGTTATAAGGAAGAATACCCTTGATTTCCAAAGAAACACTCTGCCACACAAAGTTTTCATCGCCATGCAGCTGGAAGCTCCGCATCCGAGTTTAACTGGGAACTCAAAGGACCACGTCGACCAACAAAGTCATCCCATAGTAAGAGGTTACTTGGCTTAGTTGGGTCATTGTGTTTATTGCCTTGTTTGTTTTGCTAAAGTCATACCATGTTGTTATACCATGTTGTTGTGTAAACTCACCGACGGCCGAATCACATTATACTGCTGCAATCGTGTTGTGATAGAACAGTCACCACGAGTGGAGCTGGAGATTGTGGCTTTATCAGTAAAAGCAATCAGAACCGCTGCTGGTCGAAGCTAACTTCGCTAATCACCCGATTAGCTAAGAGTGTCTGATAGAGTAACAATATTCTTTTGTTTTGTTTGCTTTCTCTCTTCTTCTACTAACCCACACACACACGTACATAGTTACAAGCACGAACTACCTCAGACACGTGTAGATAACACGACCTCTATTGACTCGCACCATTTTGTGGTCTCGCGAGGCATGGTCCCGTGTGAAACTACCCCCTCCATTTTGATAGTCCGATCTATCTTCCCCGTGTAGTCCCACGTGACGTAGCCACGTTTTCGATTACATCTGCAATTATCTGAGCAGTTTCTCGCTTCTCCCCCATGCACACACACACACATTCCTACCACAGATTTGTTTGTTGATTTTAGATAGTGCTCATGAGTTTATAGTAGTAGTTAGTTTTAGACAGTGGTGGGCCGTCAGGGCCTGCAAAGCCTTCTCTGCTGGCCTAAACAGAATCACAAAGCTATATCTATTTTATAATTTAATTTTTCTTAAATTAATTTATAAAATTATTTTTCCCATTATCTTATTTTCTCATTGCACAGCTACTGTCTTCCTCAGTTGCTCTGCTTCCAGTGCAGCTTGTTTTAAGGAGTTTTATCCAATCAGATTTCACCTCTGTCTCTAGGTAAGAAGAGAGGCCTGCAGACTCACAAGTGCATCCATGTGCAGTTTAAGTGAATGGGGACGATATTGTTGATTGTCAGTGTTCAACCAATCAGATCTTTAGTTTGACATGTTGGGCGTATTATTTGACGTGTCAGAGCCTGCTAGCTGGCCTATCAGCATTACGTGCAGCTCAGTTTCCATGTGCAGCTCTGCAGTGAGGTACAGCGTGTGCTGTGATTGGTTAGCGTGTGCACGTGACTATCGTGAAACGAAACTTAACAGCAGAGGCTTAGGGTACTTCTCCAGTCTCTTAATTGCATCCCCGTTTCCCTCACTTGCGTCCTTTCCTTGCGTCTTAGTCCCTCCCACCAGGGATGCATGGAGGAAAACATGCGAGGAGAGAGGAACGAGGAAATATGTTTTAAGAGACACACACACTCACTGCCAGATCGTTCTCCGCTTTCATGCCAGACCTTCCAGCATATTGTGATGGGAAAATATATTATTGTATCATGCTTAGTTTTAAAGAATGTACAACTCGTAGTCAGGCGATGTTTTTTAATTAGTTTTGTATCCAGGTGTCTTGTTATCTCTTCCCATGAAGGATGAGAAGTGAAGAGACACTGTCTTTGTCTTAGGAGAAAGACACAGAGAGACCTTGACTCCAGAAACTGAATGATGCAGAAACAGACATCCTGTCTGAAATACTTGTACTCCCCTTTTGCCACATTATCTGAATTTGTAAGGCGTGAACCTTTTGTATGCATAAATGATGTTGAATGTTGCACCTTTTGAGAAGCCTTCTCACAGTACACTGAGATACGCGTCTATGGGACTGCTCTCTCTTTATTGCAATAAAGACCAACAACTTTGATTCTTTCGAGACTCTGTTTATTGATCCAGATTGAAAACTTCCACCCTTCCCTGCCCCGGTAATTCACCCAGCCTTCTGTTCCCGACCACGAGATCCTGCCGCTTTTTCCCTGTGATTCTTCTACCTGTTGTGTGTCCTGAGGAAAATAAAGCTCTGATTCAAACTATCCCTGGTGTCTGTCGTACTGCTCCTGGGTCCTTACCAAACCCGTTACAAATATAGTAATTTTAAAAATGTAATTAATAATTCATAATGTAGTAAAATAGTCATAGTATATTATATCTAATTTAAAAATTGAATTTAAATTTGAATGTACTTGTATCGTATTTTTCTTGTCTTCCGGCCCCTCAAAGCGCTTTAACACTACAGTCATCATTCACCCTGTCACACCCATTCATACACTGATGGCAGAGGCTACCATGCAAGGTGCCACCTGCCCATCAGTAGAAAAAGCAAAAAAGTAATAGCATAGTATGTTAAAAAAGACATGGTATTTTATGTCTAAAAAGTAATTACAGTATTTCTAAAAAAACATCATAGTAAAATATGTCTAAAAAAATATGTCTAAAAAGTAATTACAGTATTTCTAAAAAAATAGTAAAATATGTCTAAAAATGTCATAAAAAGTCATTTTAGAGATTGTAAAAAAAAGTCTTAGTATAATAATATATCAATAAAAAATGGAAATTGTTTGTCAATTTCTGTGAGTTCATTGAAGCAATCAAATAAACTCTCCAAGCTTGATGTCAACAGATAGCAGTAACGTTAAGTTGCTTGTGTGCCATGGTATCAGGAAACATGACAAGTCATAACGATCCTCTGTCATCTGAACCCAGAACTACCTGACCAAAGCTATTGCTTCCACTGTTAACATATAATTAACAATCTAATACAGTAGATTGTAAAAAAGAATCCTTCAAAGAGAGAGAGAAAGTGTGTAGGAGCCGCATTTAAGTTCATGTCTATGTATTTTAATTACTGATCTTTTTCTTTTATTTGTCCCCGCCCACAGGTGAGGAGGGCAACCTATAAAATGGGGATTGTGGCGCATAGGGAGGTGGAGAAGCGGGTGACGGCGAATACTGTTTGTGACGTCGTTCTCAGCCTGTGACAGCGTCGGCTGATTGAAAGGCATCGGAAACGCTGCAGCAGAAACCCAAAAGACATTAAAACAACGGCATCTTATGTTCCTATTTTTGTTTATGTTGCAATAAATGGAAAGCAATAGTGAACCATCAGCTCCTTCTGGATTTTCTTTGAGGAAAAAGTCTGACATAAGGCACCCGAACTCTACGTAGTGGTAAAAACTATATAGCACACGAAATATAGGGGTTTAACCGTTAAATATAGGGGTTTAACCGTTAAAGGAACAACCAAACGTAGGAAAAAAAGGGACCCTGTCCCTCCCAAAACCACCCATTCGGAAGCAAAGATGAATTCTGCTAGACAGGCAGACGGAGAGTTTGTCTCCCACAGAGCCGGGCTGTGACGGTCTGTGACAAATGTTGGTTCTTCACGGGAATTGAGCTACTGACAAAAATAAGACAAACCTTCACCTGCAAGCAGAGGCAAGCTACATTAGGATCATTATTTTTGATAACACAAGTTCTGTGAAATGTTGTTTGAATTTGCAAATGAGGAATTTCCTAATGGTACATTCTTGATACCAAGGGCGTAGGTTTGCATAGGGTCCATAGGGACTAGTCACGACCAAAGTTTGGGAAAGACACAATTGTCCCCACCAATATTTTGTTAATTTTAATTGCCTCAGACACTCAGATCTCCGTGGTCAACTCAGCAGACACATTCACGTGAAATTCACGGTAAACGCATTCTAACGGCACAGATCAGGAGCGAGCGAAGGACCGTGAAAGTTAGCGGAAAGATTAACGTGAGATCTTTCAGACGAACATCCGGTTTTCAGAATAAGATGCCAACAAAGTATGAATTATATTCACATTAAGTATAAAACATGCTACCTGCATCTCGTGAGTTAAATGGAAAATACACCTAAATTGTGGGTAAAGTGTCTTTATTCTTTGATCGCTGGGTAACCATCATTACCTCTGAGTTACAGCATTATATTAATGAACAGTAGAGCTGCATTCACATGCTCTGACTGTTATGAAGACAGACATTTTTGCTGAAACGTGCTGAAACATTTTATTCCTGTTGCACAGCAGTGGAACGTTTCACATACAGTCACACACTGAGCACATAGTGCAAGAAATATGATCGCTACTGTGTAAAGGGAATACTGCTGTTAAAAAGAACCTGATTAGTTTAAAGTGTTTGCAAACCAAATGTTATTGCCATTTTGTTCATATAGCAGTACTTTTAAAATAAAAGTGCACAATACACTACTTTTGAATTAATTATTGAACTTTGCCATAACGATGAGATTAATCGCAAAAAATGCATGCGGTTAATCGCGATTAAAAATTGTAATCGTTGCCCAGCACTACTAATAATTGCATAAAGGAGGAAAGCACTTTATTTGTAGCCTATAAGTGCTGCAGAATAGATTTATTTTTTATTTTTTTGTCTTTTTTTGGCTGCACAACTGGGAAAAGGTTTTTATATATATTTTGGATGTAGAATATACTGTTACTGTATATTGGCATTTTAGCAGAACGTTTTTTATTCATTTATTTAATTATTTATTATTATTATTATTATTTATTTGGTGCAGAATACTGTTTTGTATTTAAACTAAGGTTTTGTTACTGTTATGTTGAAATCAGTTCCAAGTTACACAACTGTTAATATATTTTAATAAAGTTTGCCTGTTCAACATAATATCAACCAGGGGCGTCGTTAGGCCTATTTTAGGGGGGCTGAAGCCCCCCTAAAATGTTCTTCAGCTCCCCCAAATAATTTGGCATTATTGGCTTTTAAAAAAAAAGAAGAAAAAAAAAATATATATTTTTTTATTTTGGTGACGTCATTAAATTAAACTATTGTTTCTCACATGGACAAGTTATTTATAACTCTAACATGCTACATATGTGCGTGCGTTCTGGTTTGTATGTTTTCTCCCCCTTCAAATTACAATCCAATAGCCTATCATCATACTGAACGATATAAAGTTGACACTGTCAGGTCCATTCTCCATCCATTGTGTGCGGTCCCTTTAAGAATTAGGATTTGGGAATGACGCGGATATTCTTTATTTGAGAAAAGTTCATATTTGTGTTGTCAAATTTCACTATGACCCTCAAATTCTGTCTCTTGTGTTATCATATACTGAATGCAAGCAAATCTACAGAGCAAAATCACACTCTTTCTGATTGAACCAATCTATGAACTGTCTGAAACAATGGATATCCGCGGCCCCAAATGGGCCCCAAAAAAAATTGCCGCACGCTACGCGCGGAAACATGCTACTCCCCTTGGGGCTAAGCCTAATCCTAGAAACGCCCCTGATATCAACTAAGACTTTTGTTAGATGGCGGGGGGGCATTGTACCAATGCTGAGACCAAACCTACACCCTTGCTTGATACATTTAGGAGAAATCTACAGATACAAATAGACAAAGTAGTAAAATAAACAGCTAAATATGTGTTGTTGATGTTTTCTTTCCACTAGACTGAAAACAGATTTGTTATGGAAGTAAAATTGGTCATGACAAACCTGTCTTATTTGTGACAGTAGACATTAACTGTAAATGGACTGTACTTGTATAGCGCTTTTCTAGTCTTCCTACTACTCGCCATGTCATTCATCCATTCATACACTGATGACAGGGGCTACCATACAAGGTTCATTCATTCACCGTAGTCAATTTTGGGGTTAAGTGTCTTGCCCAATAACACATCGACATAGACTAGCGGAGCCGGGGATCGAACTGCCGATCCTCTGATTGAAGAACGACCCTGCTCTACCACTGAGCCACAGGCGCCCCAACTGTACATAAACAGGTGTGTCTGAGCATCACCTCGAACTGAGGACACATTTCAATCTGAAAATGGGGGTGATGGGGAATATTTAAAAAAGATAGTTGATTTCATAATCATTGTAGTTTAACCTTATCTTCTAAACTAAGTATTTGTTTACTGATCACTTTAAGAAATCGCATAAAGAAAAAATGTAACAGGGTGTTTTTATTGTGGAAAGGGACAGTCATCCGAGCATGCTCCTGCGCCGTAGCAGGACTGAGGTTCTTTAGTCTACACACTGTATGTCTCTGCTGGAAAAGTAAAACTCTCAATAACCCAAAAAGATATTACCAAGAGTAACTTTAATTTCACATTTCATATATATATATTATATATATATATATATATATATATATATATATATATATATTATATATATATTATATATATATATATATTATATTATATATATATATATATATATATATATATATATATATTATATATATATATATATATATTATATATATATATATATATATTATATATATATATATATTATATATATATATATATATATATATATATATTATATATATATATATATATATATATATATATATATATATATATATATATATATATATATATATATATATATATATATATATATATATATATATATATATATATATATATATATATATATATATATATATATATATATATATATATATATATATATATATATATAACATATGTGCTTGGACTAGTACTGCTGCACTGTGGACTCAGGAGTTATAGTTTTTGATTCTTTAATGTCAACATCCTGTGGAAACTGACATTAGTTCAGGAAGCTGGCATCGACACAGTCCACAGAGCAGACAGCTCATGAGTTGGTGGTTGAAATAAAGGCATTTCTGCAGATGACCATCACTCCAGAGGAGCAGCAACAAAACGACAGTGTCTTAAAGTCAAACAGCGTATCTGGTGTGGAGGATCTGCAGCTCATCAAATGGGCCTTGAGCTGAGGTCTATGTGTGTGTGTCCGTCTGCGTGGTCTCTGTTGTCTCCTCGCTGTCAGCATTGACTGACTGCTGCTCTGCCAACATGTCTGTTAGCTTCAGCTCAAGCAATGGATCCCTGGACTCTGCTGACACCTGCAGGACAAAGGCAGTACTGTGATCATGTGACTGAAAATGACTGTTACTTGCCAGGAATTTATCACTTTCACAAGCTTTCGCCACATGAATGAAGTTTCAAGATAATTACAAAATAGTGTTATTTCATTTCATTTCATTTCTATTAAAGTGGTTAATGCTATTCTTCAGTTTATGTGGTAGTAGGACAACAATAGCTCCTAAAAGTGCCTTTGAAGTGAAATAAAAACAGTGCATGTTTTATTTGGTTTGAGAAACAGGAGCATTCCTGTTGGACATTCAGTATGAACATTAGGACTATTTATGAACATGATGTTCCCCTTGCTGAATGTCTCTGTATTCTGAGCTGGAGACGGGGTCTCCATCCTGCAGATCTCAAGACAGTTGAGTCATCTCTGTAGCTTCTACTTTATTCAAACTGAAAGGCCTTCACACACCAGGGATGTTTTCTTTTCATGCAATTCATTTGCACGTAAATATGTTTTCTTACTGCCATGAGTACTTTCAGACAGAATGCAAATATTACGCAGTGAAAAGGTTACGTTTTTTGTTTGTTTTGGAACGAGATCGATTTTTCTGAGGTCTTACACCACAAATACAGAAATAGGCCATTCACAGTTACAAGCTACAAATCAATCAGTGATTTCTTTCCCCATGAAAACATGAGGTTGTGAATCAGCTGCTCTTTGTTTGATGATTCCACTCATCAAAGTTTAGCTGGTAACCCTAGTAAGCACTTAGGCTACATCCACCCTACTACATTTCTATTTTAAAACGCATATCTTTTTCTAAGTTTAAACCGAGCATCCACACTACTCCGGAGTTTTAGAGCACCGAAAACGGAGTTTAGAAACGTTACCGAAAGCCGGGTAAGATTGAAAACTCCGGGGTTACCTCCTAGTGTGGACGGCGGAACCGGAGAAGTTTTAAAACAATAATGGAGACACCCACGTTCGCTACTTGATTGGGTCTTAGCAGTCAAGACATTTCTTTCCCTGATTATCGACCGACTACCAGTTAATTCAACATGGATAACTGATTACAGACGTAGCTGATCTTATTGTCTATACTAACAGCTGTTGTGCAGTTAAATTCTGCATTTTTTAATTCTACTACTGCCGACATGTGGAGGAAGCAGCTGTTATCGGAGCAATTACCAAGCGGCGTGTCCAGTGGCGTTATCAACCCTACGGAGCCGACGTCTGAAGTCACAGTTTGCGGCTTTGAGGAGGGCGGTGGACACAAAACGGAGGACTTTCCTTTTGTTGTTGATGCTTATTTTGTTCTGCACAACTATTGTGAAGTCCACACAGAAACTGTAAAGGAACAAAAGCATAAATACTCTCCAGTGTGACAGGGACTTCAGCCACCGGCAGAGCTACGAGTGTGAGAGCAGACAACTGTGTGTGAGAGAGAGAGAGAGAGATAAAGCAAGACTTACAGCGTTGTCAACAAGTTTGAAAAATACCTCCACAAAATTTGTCCATTTGAGTTTATAGAGGAAGATTTTAGAGGAAGATCTAAGTATCAAGCACTACCTTAAGTTACCTGCAAACTCATAATTGGTGAAAAAGGTGACAAGCACCGAAACCCTATTGGGGGGGGCATGCTTCCCCAGGAGAATTGTATTTTAAATAGGAGCTTGAAAATGTAGCATTCTGGTGTACTCTGAGAAGAAAATTAAGTGATAAGACAATATTTAATAATAATTTAATAAAGTAATAATTTACTTTAAGCAAAAAAACGAATTTATTATTCAGTTATTAATCAGTATTTCAGCTCCATTATTATTAACCTTTATTTAGACAAAATCCATTGAGACCGAGGTCTCATTTTCAAAAGTTTGTCATATAAAAACACAGATAGCAAGAGTAGCGAGAACCATCGCCTGTACAAAATAAAGTGATTAGTTTTCATTGAACCCTGTTACTGTATGTCTTCATATTAACTTCCACTGTTACTGTAAAGTTGTTAGAATTGTGGCCTACCTTCTTGCAATTAATATGCATTCAATCCAGTTACATTATTAAAATTAAAATGATAATCTACTACAACTCACAACTACACGCTCAAAAAGCGAGAAAAAGGTATCCGGGTCTTGTTCACAAGGTAGCTTATCAAGAGTAAAATAATAGCTGTAATCTATACACACCTCTGCATTAGCAACCCGCTGAAATGAAGGTACAGGCACCTTAACCCTCTCATTACTTCAGGGTTCTTGAGAGCAACGTGGGACTGTTGGGACTGTTAGTACACTGGCTGTGGTCATTACAGTGAACATGTCTGTCAGTGTGATGAGAGGGCTTGTGAGCCCTTGTTGCTGTAGTTCATCTCCTCGGAGCAGAGGCTGCATTTATCTGCCTTATCAATGTATTTAATACACTGACAGCGGGAAGCTGTACTCACGTCTGTTTAGACCTCCACCTTTATCCAGGCCCAGCTCCACTCACAGCTCAGCCCTGCATCAAGCTGCGCTACACAAACAGCCTTCTCTTCATTAAGCTCTTTGACCACATCATCTCATCAGTATCTGGGCAAATTGTTCGTGGTCATAAAAGTTATTATGAACACGAAATCGGCTCATTCTACTTTGAGTTAAAAAAACAACCTGCAACCAGATGCGCTGGTGTTTGGGTTTAAAGTTAATGAGTGACCGCGTGAACTGAACCGGAACACGGGGGGGGCTGCATGTTTCATCACGTTACGTTTTTTCCTCCTAAATCGCGATAATGATGAACGTTAACAGTCGACAAAATTTCGCATGCAGTGGACGTTAACTTAACCCAGCAAGTCTGACCTGTAACGGAACATAACGTAACTTAAACTTTAACGGAGGGAAATGAAGACGATGTAGACATCTTAACGCTGATTGGCCAAGACTCGACACGTCTCCTTGTCTCACTCCAATCTGAGAAACGCTGGCGGGCCAGTTTTCAGGCTTTTAAGCAAAAATGTATAAATGTGGAAGTAGCCTCAGACTCTTACAGGAGGAGCTCCTCTCCGCCTCAGCATGATGCCATCTGTGAGTAATGCCTTCCCTGTCTCTTCAAACAGAGCAGAGTCCTCCAGCTCACCGTGGCTCTTCAACTCTGTGTACTTGTCTACAAACCTGCGGGAGCAAAGTGAAACATTTAGTCACATTGTCAAGGAAATAATATCTTTTATTTAACTCAATGAATTAATTAACTTTATTCAACTGTCTTTTCAACCCTGCACTTGGTGTGCAAACACTACAGATTCTGGAACATACATAAAAACAATTCACAGCCAAATCATTTAGATCAGTGGTCCCCAACCACCGGGCCGTGGGTCATTTGGTACCGGGCCGCACAGAAAGAATAAATATTATATTATTTCCGTTTTATTGATTATCAGAGTCTGAAAGAAGATTTATTTTGAAAAATGACCGGATTCTCTCGCACTTTCATCCGCCTGTGTCTCTTGACATGTCAGGACGCTTGTCTCGGTCACGTGATACGTTACCTCGAAAGTTAAGCCCGAAAACTAGCGAAAATTAATACAAAACTTTTGGAGAGCTTCTTTGCAAAGGGGGAAAGGCCCACTAAGGAGACAGAAGACGACCCTACAACTTCCACGAAAATGAAAGCTTCATTTAACAGACAATATCAGGAGTCTAATTAAATATCAGGAGTAATTCTTACACGCCAAACCCGCTCTGCATAATATGTGGCCACACAGGAAGATCAGCTGCTGGAGATTGTAAATGACGGTGGCCTTAAAAGTATGTTTGAGACAACAACTCTGCTGGTGTTTTGGATTAAAATCAAGGCTGAGTATCCTGAGATCGCCACTAAAGCACTGAAAACCCTGCTTCCATTTCCAACATCCTCTTTGTGAAGCGGGATTTTCTGCAGTGACGGCAATCAAAACAAAACGAAGTAGACTGGAACACACTTCGGGTGTCATTGTCTCCCATTACCCCCAGATGGGACCGTCTCGTTGCAGAGAAACAAGCTCAGGGCTCCCACTGATTCAGCGTTATTGTGAGTTGTATTTATTTATGCATTTTATATTTGTTTTCATGCCGATCGTATCATTTTATTTCGTCGTGTTTATCCGCCACACCTTGAAGGCCGGTCCGTGAAAATATTGTCTTACATGAAACCGGTCCATGGTGCAAAAAAGGTTTGGGGACCACTGATTTAGATCACACCTGACATTCTGACGGGTGCTTTCGTGCTTGTATATCATATATTTTTATAAATCACTCCAAAACCGAAATGATGATTGGGGGGAAACATACCTCTGACACGTCGAAACAAAGTTTGACTTGGCCAGATCCAAAGGCCGAGGACCCGTCCCATACTGCACATAGAACTTCCTGAAAGGCAGACTTGTATGGGTGAGTGGGGCCTCAACAATAAGGATGTTCACTTGCGCAGCGCAAGTAGAATACCATGTCGGGCGAGTAATTTACTCGCCCAAGTAAGTGATAAAAACAATTTAACACATTGCCTGTCCTTTGCTGATAATGGTCGCTAAGGGGTGTTCTGATTTATTTACTTAAAGCTACTATAAGAAACTTATTGTGTTGGTTTTGGCGGTCCCTGTGGACAAAAGTTAAGCACCAAACTCCATTCAGAAAACCTCTCATTTCACGGTATTAATTTCCCGTATGATATGAATTTTTCACACACCGTCATAACCGAAACAACTGCTGTAACTCTTCAACAGGCAGCTAAATATATTGTTCGCCGCTAGGAGCGCTACGGTCGGAGCTACTTGTCTTAAGTGTATTGAGAGGGACCCCTAATCATGGTTATAACTTTATAACACAACAATTAATAACCCACAACTAATGCTCTTTAACAGCGCAAAACACCACGGCACACAACAGTTTGTGACAAATAAACAATTTGTAATACTAATAATTGTACATTTATAAAATAACACCGCCGAACGGCATGCTGGGTACAACTCGCTAGCTAGCCCGCTAGCACAACAGTTAACAGTTGAGAGAGGCTCCGTCGAATTAACGAACAGAAAAGAGCGATGCAGGATGAACAAAGACTGGAGATGCACCGATAGTCTGTGCCCAAGAGAGGAGCTGTGTCTGCTGTTTGGAAGTGTTTTGGTTTTAAAAAATCCGACGTTTTGCGAGTTTCTCGAGCCACTGTTGTTGCCGCTGGTGGTAACACGAGCAACTTACTCCATCACCTCAGCAGAAAACATGTGTTGGAATACCAAGAGTGTGATGACGGCCGTCGGATTCGAGGCCGTCAACCAGTAACGTTAACGCGAGTGAAGCCGAAGGGTCAGACATCGCTTGAAGAGGCATTTGCTCGAGGCAGCATATGACAACAAAAGCAAGCGGTGGAGCGACATTACAAACTCAATAATGATCCAGCTATGCAAGGACATTCGAGAAAGACAGGCTCAGAGCAATGATTAAAACACTGGATTCAATGCATGTCTTACCGGGGCGACAATACTTCAGCCAAACTGCTATCACAACATTATAGGAACAAACCCTATAGTAAGCAAAGCCTTTATACATGATGACATTAAAATATTTTTATATTCTATGTACTCCTGACAGTAGAGGAAGCCACTATAAACCTATTTAAAAACACAGTCAAGAAAAAAAAAAAAATACCGTGATATACTGTGAAACCGCCAGAATCTTAAAAAAATACTGTGATACACATTTTTGGTCATACCGCCCAGCACTAGATGGAGGTCCCATTGGAGTCTGAGTTTAAGAAGTTTCTTGGACCTGCATGATTTCATCTGATTTTGTGTGAAATCAGACCCATACACCAATGACAGGCTTAAAGAATAACAATTTAAAATAGACAATCTGTTTGATGGTCTTGTTAATGGTAATGGTCTGTACTTGTATCGTTCTTTTCTCAAAGTGCTTTAAAACTACATGTTCATTCACCCTTTCACACCCATTCATACACTGATGGGAGGGGCTAGCATGCAAGGTGCCACTTGCCCATCGGGACTATCTAACTAAGACTGATCCATACCCAGTAAAAAGTTATTCACAGTAGCTTTAAATAAATATTAAACATGACAATTAACTTTAGTCTCTGTTGTTATTTGATACCTCCTGATAATTAAAACAATTTGTATCGAGGCAAGTAAAAATTTACTTTGGGCATGGAGATTTCTGACCTACTTTCTTGACCAAACACATTTATGTTGAACCCTGTCTTTCAACTACTTTTAGTGCTGACATGAGAGCAGCTGATTCCCATTCAAACATTTTTTGTGAGTCCAGATGAGCTCTCAAACTAAATGGCCAGTTTCATATATATTTCATAAACGTATTTATTACTGTATCACTCAATATATAGTGATGAAACTAGTGAATGACGGGCTAGGAGGGAACCAGTGAACGCACTGCGGTGTAGGGCTGGGCGGTATGACCAAAAATGGATATCACGGTATTTTGTAAGACTTTGGCGGTTTCACGGTATATCACGGTATTTTTTTTTTGCGTGTTAAAGCATTAATTAATTAACGTCGAAAAGAACCGGCTGGTCAACTGGCCAGCGAGCGGTGAACAGCTGTTTGTGAGGCGTGTTTCCGTTCCGTCACTTCCTGTTTCCTTCACCTACATTCCCCTGGGTCCTAAGCCCCTCCACATACAGCTTCTTATCACCCTCTATGTACCAATGTACATTTAGAACAAATACCACACATATTACACGGTAATCAGCATTGCATATGTGTCTAACCAAAATACCTTTTGTTGTTCATCCTGCATCGCTCTTTTCTGTTCTTTAATGTGAAGTTACTGAAGCGACAGAGCCTCTCCCAGCTGTTAGCAGACTGTTGTTAGCGAGCTATACCCAGCATGCAGTTCGGCAGGGAAATTTTATAAATGTACAATTATTAGTGTCACAAACTGTCGTGGTGTTTAGTTGTGGGTTGTTAATTGTTGTTATAAAGTTATAACCATGACTAGGGTTCCCTCTCAATACAGTTAAGACAGCTAGCTCCGACCGTAGTGCGCTCAGCGGCGAACAATATATTTTGCTGCCTGTTGAAGAGCGACAGAAGTTGTTTCGGCTGTGCACTGGTATGACGGTATATGAAAAATTCATATCATACGGGAAATTAAAACCGGTATAACCCCCCAGCCCTACTGCGGTGTATCCACAAACAGTTAATAAAGCTATGAGCTGTGACAAAACAAAACCTACTGATTTAATTTATTCAGGTAAACAACAGGCCTGCTGAACTAATCGGTGTTCTAGTAAACTCAAGTGCTATGATACATGAAGTAGGGGATTCCTTACAAAATATGATTCAAACAGCCATGACTTTGTTTGTGGTTACCAGTGTCAAATAACAACACTCCCGATCAATGTGTTATTTTCACAATATTTACACAGAAAGCATGTAGGTGTAACACATGGAAGCACATATAGTCACCATTGTGAGTACTCGACTTACGCTCTAACTTCATCCTCTCTGTAGAAGATTTCAGGCACAGCTTCCTGTTTGTTGGTACAGGGTCTGGTGTGTGGCTTCACATAAAGTGGGTCCCTCTTGGGTGGAAAAGCCTCATATACATCATACCAGATGGGTTTCTCTGACGGCTTTATGACCCCAGAGCGCATCAGATCTCGAACCCTGTTCATCACACAATTGATCATTAAAATGACATTTGACAAAAATATGATTCATTGTAAAGCAGAGACTTACACAGAGATTAATGATGTTGCTGGCTTAAACTCAAAGATCGTATGTATTAAGCTGCTTTAAAGTATGATCTTGCTCTTGTGTTTCCAAATTATTAGAATGAGCAATAAGAATAAATGTCACATACTCTGTATTATAATATCCTCAGCAGCCAGCACTGAAGAATTAGTCACTTTGATCGCATTTAATTCTGCTGAACTCCTCAATCCTTCTTTTTTACTGATCTGTTTAACTCATTAGTCAAGAGCTTTGGACCATGGTTAATACCCCTTCCGATCAGTTGTATGCACACAAACATGATCCGTCTCTGTCGCATGCTTATGTCATCACACCGTATCCTTAAACTCGTTTGACCGGTCAACGCTTGAAAAGAGAAATTAATTTGCCATTAGTTTCGTCCACATGTTGCATGTCACCACGTAACGTTAACGTGGTGACGATGACTTACGTGAGGGTCAGCTAATAATGTCACCGCTGCTGCAGGAGAGACATTTGATTATGATAACGGTTAACCGATTCCTAAAAACCCCGTTTTATTCACTTAAACAGCATGACGTATTCCGATTAAGCAACACGTAACGTAAATCTGTGGTAAACAACATTTTTTGTGGACCTGATCCGATGGCTTTCAATAGGTAATGGATATGGCTACCATTAGCCATTGTTAGCTGCCTAGCTACTACAAGCTTCTAAGCACAGCGTAAAATGCTGCTCACTTACCGGGTGAATACAGTTCCAAACCTCTCCAGTCTGCTGCCAGCCATTGCTGTTTTTTCATTGACAGCGGTCACGATCGCTTACAATGAATTGGTCCAGTGCTAACATATCTCAGACATCCGGTGGGAGCGTCTATTTCTTCTTCTTTGGCGGATTTCCGGCAGACCAGATGCTTTGCGGCACATTTCTGCCTCCCTTGGGTCGGAAAGTGTGTTGCAGCTCAGATTATTTCCAAAGGCATAAACCTGTCGCAGCAGACAATTCAAGGACTGCTCCCCCTATCTTGAACTGGTTCTCGGTCAGGTTCAGCAGGCTCTTCATTGTGATTGTCTCTTCTTCTTCTGCAGAGAAAATCTGCCCTCAGCCCTCCATTGGCCTCCATTCTGGAAACAAGCCTGAAACATCAGTTCAGACCGGATACAACTGTTAGCGTCTCCTCCCTGAGGCGTGCTCTGTATGTTTCTTCCCACAGACCACTCTGATGGACAGTTGGTTAACTGTCCATCAGAGTGGTCTGTGGGAAGAAGTTAACATGAGTCATACAACATACTGTCAATTACACCGTATCACCAAAATATACACTGCTGCCAATATATATTATAATTCAGTGGCGGGTCGTGTATTTCATACCTGAGCCTTCAGTGCTGTCCTACTACAGTTGAACCACCTCCTAACAGTGGCGGGCCGTCAGGGCCTGCAAGGCCTTCTCTGCTGGCCTAAACAGAATCACAAAGTTATAGCTATTTTATAATTTAATAATTTTTCTTAAATACACCATGTATTATAATTTATAAAAATATTTTCCCATTATCTTATTTAATCATTGCACAGCTACTGTGTTCCTCAGTTGCTCTGCTTCCAGTGCAGCTTGTTTTAAGTAGAGCTTTTATCCAATCAGATTTCACCTCTGTGTCTCTAGGTAAGAAGAGAGGCCCGAGGCCTGCAGACTCACAAGTGAATCCATGTGCAGTTTAAGTGAATGGGAACGATATTGTTGATTGTCATAGTGTTCAACCAATCATATCTTTAGTTTGACATGTTGGGTGTATTCTTTGACGTGTTGTGGAGGCTTGGATTCTACCCCACACGAGAGCAGGCCCCTGATTCACGTTCCACTGCTGTTTACAGTAGAGACGCTTCGATAATAAAATCTACCATAAACTGGTTTACAATCAAAAGTATTTAATCCTATTGAAGCTAATACAATTACAAAGTGAAGCACATTAATTACAGTATCTATAGATATATATTCTCTGCACAGAGAAGCATCTTTACCCTCATCCCAGATGGGAGCACAGCTGCCCTCACGTTGAGACCAGAGGAAAGAGACTGAATTCTTCCCCAGCACTTCCGTTCACAGTTTGAAAACCCCTCCCCTTTGTCTAGTTTAGTTCCTATTGGCTAACTTCAACAGTCTCCTCCTGGCATCAGACCGTTGAAGACCCTCGCACGGGTACAACCTGAAATTGCCTGTCTAGAAATATGTCTGTCCCTAAGCTTAACTCTTAACATACTATATTAAAGATAAGGATTTGCAACTTTTGGCAAAAACTTCACAAGTTTTACAAGCATAAATGGGACTTCCAAGTACTTGCTATATTATTATCCCCCACCTGTAAGAGGTGCTACTAATTCTACTAAGAAACACTTCTAACTATACATTCTAAAACACTCCTATATTTATGACTAATTATGAATTCTTAAACACTTCTACACCAAACACCAAAGTACGGCGGGACACGTACAAGCTACGGTGCTCTTAAAAACGTTTGGAGGGACCCGAGTGGATCTCGAGATCAACGAACAAGTTCGCAGGGAAACGGAGCACCACAAGGAAAAAGTTAAGAAGAATAGGGAAATATAGGGAAATATATATATATATATATATATATATATATATATATATATACAGGTGCTGGTCATATAATTAGAATATCATCAAAAAGTTGATTTATTTCACTAATTCCATTCAAAAAGTGAAACTTGTCTATTATATTCATTCATTACACACAGACTGATATATTTCAAATGTTTATTTCTTTTAAATTTTGATGATTATAACTGACAACTAAGGAAAATCCCAAATTCAGTATCTCAGAAAATTAGAATATTACTAAGACCAATACAAAGAAAGGATTTTTAGAAATCTTGGCCAACTGAAAAGTATGAACATGAAAAGTATGAGCATGTACAGCACTCAATACTTAGTTGGGGCTCCTTTTGCCTGAATTACTGCAGCAATGCGGTGTGGCATGGAGTCGATCAGTCTGTGGCACTGCTCAGGTGTTATGAGAGCCCAGGTTGCTCTGATAGTGGCCTTCAGCTCTTCTGCATTGTTGGGTCTGGCATTTCGCATCATCCTCTTCACAATACCCCATAGATTTTCTATGGGGTTAAGGTCAGGCGAGTTTGCTGGCCAATTAAGAACAGGGATACCATGGTCCTTAAACCAGGTACTGGTTGCTTTGGCACTGTGTGCAGGTGCCAAGTCCTGTTGGAAAATGAAATCTGCATCTTCATAAAGTTGGTCAGGCAGGAAGCACGAAGTGCTCTAAAACTTCCTGGTATACGGCTGCGTTGACCTTGGACCTCAGAAAACACAGTGGACCAACACCAGCAGATGACATGGCACCCCAAACCATCACTGACTGTGGAAACTTTACACTGGACCTCAAGCAACGTGGATTGTGTGTCTCTCCTCTCTTCCTCCAGACTCTGGGACCCTGATTTCCAAAGGAAATGCAAAATTTACTTTCATCAGAGAACATAACTTTGGACCACTCAGCAGCAGTCCAGTCCTTTTTGTCTTTAGCCCAGGCGAGACGCTTCTGACGCTGTCTGTTATTCAAGAGTGGCTTGACACAAGGAATGCGACAGCTGAAACCCATGTCTTGCATACGTCTGTGCGTAGTGGTTCTTGAAGCACTGACTCCAGCTGCAGTCCACTCTTTCTGAATCTCCCCCACATTTTTGAATCGGTTTTGTTTCACAATCCTCTCCAGGGTGCGGTTATCCCTATTGCTTGTACACTTTTTTCTACCACATCTTTTCCTTCCCTTCGCCTCTCTATTAATGTGCTTGGACACAGAGCTCTGTGAACAGCCAGCCTCTTTTGCAATGACCTTTTGTGTCTTGCCCTCCTTGTGCAAGGTGTCAATGGTCGTCTTTTGGACAACTGTCAAGTCAGCAGTCTTCCCCATGATTGTGTAGCCTACAGAACTAGACTGAGAGACCATTTAAAGGCCTTTGGAGGTGTTTTGAGTTAATTAGCTGATTAGAGTGTGGCACCGGGTGTCTTCAATATTGAACCTTTTCACAATATTCTAATTTTCTGAGATACTGAATTTGGGATTTTCCTTAGTTGTCAGTTATAATCATCAAAATTAAAAGAAATAAACATTTGAAATATATCAGTCTGTGTGTAATGAATGAATATAATAGACAAGTTTCACTTTTTGATTATATTCTAATTATATGACCAGCACCTGTATATATATATTAGTGCTGGGCAAGTTAACACGTTATTATCGCGTTAACGCATTCATTAATTAACGCCGACAATTGTTTTATAGCACGTTAACGCATTTTTTTAATTTTGAAAGTCCGTTGCTCACTGGCAGCTGTGGAGGAAGTCTTCAGACTACGTTGATGCAGCGTGTGGGAGAAGTATAGATAAACTGCAGCCGGTTAGTGTTGTGGCTGATGTCGGTCTGAGGAACGTTCTCAAGGTTGCGTTTGGTGTGAACGCACCTTTAAGATCGCAACGAATGACAGCACGTATGAGCCTCAAGAATGAGCTAAGAAAGTTAGCGGAAAGATGACCATGAGACAACATCCGGTTTCTTCAGACGAACATCCGGTTTTCAGAATAAGAATAAGATAAAGTATGAATTATATTCACATTAAGTATAAAACATGTTATCTGCATCTCGTGAGTTAAAGGGAAAATACACCAAAATTGTGCGTAAAGTGTCTTTATTCTTTGATCGCTGGGTAACCATCATCACCTCTGAGTTACAGCATTATATTGATGAACAGCTGCATTCACATGCTCTGACTGTTATGAAGACACAAGACAGACATTTAGCTGAAACGTGCTGAAACATGTTATTCCTGTTGCACAGCAGTGGAACGTTTCACATAAAGTCACACACTGAGCACAGATAGTGAAGAGACAGAACTGCTACTGTGTAAAGGGAATACTGCTGTTAAAAAGCACTTTATTTGTTTTAATAAGTGTTTGCAAACCAAATGTTATTGCCCTTTTGTTCATATAGCAGTACTTTTAAAATAAAAGTGCGCAATATACTACTTTTGAATTAATTATTGAACTTTGCCATAACAATGCAATTAATCGCAAAAAATCCATCCGATTAATGGCGATTAAAAATTGTAATCGTTGCCCAGCACTAATATATATATATATATATATATAAGATTTCTTTCCCAAACGGAAACGTTCTGCCATTTGGGGGAGGAAATTGGCATACCTGACCACCCCATTCAAATGTATTCCAAATGGCAGATTTTGATAATAACTTACTGTCCAGTTGGGACAGTCTTGTATTGAAATGGGTTGTTGTTAGGCCCTTACTAAAAGACTTAGAAATGACTTGTTATCCTAAAATTGAGAGATTGTTTTTCTAAACTTTTAGTATGTTGTTGCCAGGCACCTTGCATGGTAGTCCCTGCCATCAGTGTATGAATGGGTGTGAATGGATGAATGATGACATGCAGTGTTAAAGCGCTTTGAGTGTTAAAGCTTTTCAAACTGTCATATTTTCTAAGAAAATGGCTTTAACTGCCTGAAAGGTGCACCAAACATCCCATCTGAGGACCTGAACCTGCCCTTTAACTGCTGACTTTGTAGACCCTCTGGGGAGCTATGTTCTTTTAGGAACAAACTATTGAGGAGCAATAGGATGTGCATGCTTTTAGTGAATGTGAGTGCATGTGAGTGTGCCCCACTGGCTAGCTCACAGTGTGACCGGCCACAGTATGTCAGAATGGATAGCTGTGCCTCTGAAGTTGTGATTAAAGAAACCTCAAGGAACTGTATTAGCGCCGTTCCTCTTCACTCTCTGCACCTCAGTCTTCCGGTTCAACTCAGGTTCCTTCCCACAACTGCTTCACTGTTGGATGCATCAACAAAGACTTGTCACATGGTGCAACAACCATTGCCTGGAGCTCAATATCAGCAAGACCAAAGAGCTGGTGGTTACTACCAGAGGAACAGAAAGGCCCCCTGTTGCATAATCCAGCTGGTGGAAGTGGAGAGGGTGGACTCATACAGGCTATTGTTCCTGAGAAGACCCAGTTTCAGTGTGTATAACAGGCTTCTGAAGACTTCTACCAGTCTGTAGTAGCCGGTGCTCTGTTCTTTGCTGTGGGTTGGTGTACTGGAGGCCAGCAGACTCTACAAGCTCTGTGGTCGGGCTGGAATTGGACAGGCTGGAGTCAGTGGCAGAGAGGAAGATGAGGGACAAGATCATCCTGGATAACCCCTCTCATCCTCTCTATGACGAGTTGCTCATGGCAGGCTCAAGCTTTCATATCTGAATGTTTTTATATACATATGGAGGGTTAAATTCACTGGATGCATTCACATGGAGACTTCTAGTTGGTTTAAGTATTGGTGAGCAAAATGTCAGCAAGCCTCTCTATAACTGATCATAAAGTTGTATCTTTATCTCTGTCCAAGCATTTCTTTCATATAACAGTTGTAATAAATCAAATTATTAGAACTGGAACAACTCTTTTAAATATAAAAAAGTGAAGTTAAAAATCGCTTTAGCAAAGAAAACTTGTATTGTTAAAACCAGCTATTTAAATATGATACAGTACTTTCTTGATCTTGTATGAAACATTTTCACACATATTTAGGTATTTTCCCAAATATCTAGTGCTTTAACACTACATGTCATCATCCACTCATTCACACCTGATAACTGTTAAACTGATAACACGGGCTACCATGCAAGGTCCCACCTGCCCATCAAGACTAATTAGCATTCATACCCATTCAATTTGTGCTTAAGTGTCTTGCCCACGGAGCTGGGGATTGAACCGCCAATCCTTTGATTGAAGGGCGACCCTGCTCTACCACTAAGCCACATTTGCCCCTCAATCATGTTTAAATGCAATGAAATATAACCAATGAACCAAAGCATATATCCTACTTTTCTTTATAGAATACCTTACAGATGAATGAATTCCCCTGTCATTAGTAAAGGTACTCTAATACGGTAATTGTATAGACTCCCGAAAGAAAAGAAGTCTGCTGGAACAGATAGTAAATCATCTGAATTCTCCAAATAATTTTACCAGCAGATGGTGCCCTTTCTATAAGAATTATTTAATGAGAGCATGTTAGTCAATGCCTTCCCTTTGAGTATGACTCAAGACTACCATAATTATTCAAAGTCATATTCATTAATTTTGGTAATTGCCTATTGATAAATGATTATACACTTCTGGTTGTGATATTTGCTGGCACAATCAGAATAGTGCGTCTTCTATAATTGATGAAGTTCAATGAGGGTGTTTGCCCAAAAGACGTCTCTCTAACAAAAATACGGCAGTTTTAGATTTATTAGATTTTTTACACTGGATTTCAGAAAAAGGTTCTTTTAGAGTTCTCAAAGGTTTTCGACGTAGTTGAGCATAATTTTCTTTGGAGATTTCTTTTTAAGGAATGTCCAATCCCTTACCCATCAACTACATGCCAAGGCCTGGTGATATAATAGGTTAATCATTAGTTATTATTATTATCAGATTCATCTTAAATGTTGGGTCATCAGCCAGATTGGATGGGAAATGTAGCTTTAAGGAAGGGTGCCCAATCTGTTCCTCATTGCTGCCTGACTTCTATGTGACAACATTAAGTCAAGTGATCTTCAGTGCATCTCCACTGGTAGAATTATTGGTGTTATAACAGGCAGATGTCGTCCTTGTTTTCTACTGTGTGGTCCCTCTAGCTATCAAATAATAGATTTGTTCACTCTAACTAATGATCTTTGCTTGAATCTTAAAGTGAATTGTCGCCACTACAGATTGTGTGAAGAATATTTACTGTAAGCTATTTAGATGTTATTATATATAAAAATGAACACCAAAGATGTACTAACGGTCATAAACAGCAGGGTTTTATTCTCTGGGGGGGTTTCCTCATTAACATATGTTGCTCTGTCTATAGTCGTTAATCTTCACATAACAATAGAAAAAGTTTATTTAGTTTTTAAGGAAAAGCTGCAATCATTGTCTTAAACTTATGAGTGAGTATTTCTGGAATTCACTGGACTTTCACATACAGGCTTAACATGGATGATTACAACCTGCTGATTACAACCTGCTTTCACTACAAAATTTCATTGTGCAACCATGTGTTGTAAAAATGACAAATAAATGAACCTGGTAACTTTTTCTTCAACATGTTATTAATGATGTTCATCCTGTCTGTCTTATTTATCTGTCCTAAATCAGTACATGTCAGTATTTTCTTTGTGTAGCGCCTTTCCCTGAAACCATTGTGGTTTACAGTTGCTCTGTATATACAAAAGGACAGATTTCATTCCAACAAAATAAGAAAACTCTGGATTTACAAAAGCCTCCATGCAGGCTTAAAATGAGTTTAAATTCTGCGTAAATGCGAGTGGGAATGTAAAGAATGCAGCCCCACTCTCCAAACCGTTCTTGTTCCCAGGACCTCAAATACCAATGTGTCCATATTTCAACACCGTTGAGCTGCTGACATGTTCCTTCAGAATCAGAATCAGAATCAGAACCGTTTATTGCCAAGTAAGTTACACATACAAGGAATTTGACTTGGTGACTGGTGCATAACAATAAACAATGAACACAGTGCAATAATCAAGACATAATTTAAAAATAGAAGAAATATTAAAATTTACAATAAAATATGGTAAACAAACAAACATATAACAGTACGTTCAAACAAGTATATTATAAAAGTGGCAAGAGTATTTTAATATAGAAAGGATGTGCAAGGGTGTGTAACAGTAGGAAATTGTCATGGGGATGTAAGAGTCAGATTCAGTCAGTGGGGGTCCCAAGCTTTGTTGATGAACCCAACTGCAGAAGGAAAGAAACTGTTCTTGTGGCATGAGGTCTTGGTCCTGATGGACCGCAGCCTCCTGCCAGAGGGAAGGGACTCGAACAGTTTATGTCCAGGTTGAGAGGGGTCAGCTACAATCCTTCTTGCTCGCTTCAGGGTCCTGGAAGTGAACAAGTCTTGGAGGGACAGCAGATAGCAGTCAATCACTCTTTTAGCAAAGCGAATGATAAGCTGCCCTTGTCCTTGGAAGTGGCTGCAGCGTACCAGACAGTGATGGAGGAGTGGAAGATGGACTCAATGATGGCAGTGTAGAAGTGCACTATCATTGACTTCTTCAGCTGCCTCAGGAAGTACATCCTCTGCTCAGCCCTCTTGGTGATGGAGCTGATGTTAAGCTCCCACTTGAGGTCCTGGGTTATGGTGGAGCCCAGGAAGCGGAAGGACTCCACAGCGTCGACGGGGGAGTCACACAGGGCAATAAGGGCATGTGGGGCTGCGTTCTTGCAGAAATCCACAACCATCTCCACTGTCTTTAGAGCGTTGAGCTCTAAGTTGTTTTGTCTGCACCACGTCACCAGATGGTCAGTCTCCCACCTGTAGGCGGACTCAACCCCACCATAGATGAGTCCAATGAGGGTGGTGTCATCCACGAACTTTAGGAGCTTGACGAACTGGTGACTGGAGGTGCTGTCACGGTGTAGGCTTTGCCCCCTGTGTTCCTGTGTCTCTGTGTATGTGTGTGTTTCCCCTGATTACACTCATCCTACTCACCTGCCCAGTCCACCCAGCTGCCTTCAATCTTCTCATCACCCCACACATATATACTCCCCTGCTTTCTGTGTTCTGGTGGTCAGATCGTCTTTGATCATTCCCCTGTCTGTTCCAGTGTTGTGTCTGCTCGGTGCTTCAGCGTTTGGTACTCGTGTTTGCTCCTGGTTTGTACCATTGCTTTTTGGGACTTTGCCTTTTGTATTCTGTTTGGATTTTTGCCCACTTCCTGTTGGAGTCGCTTTAAGTTTTTGTTTATGACTTTTTAAGTAGACGACCTCGTCTTTTACTTAAAAACTTCACCTCGTCTCCAGTGTCTGCGCTTGAGTCTTAGCTAAACCTGAGAGAACGTGACGGGTGCAGCTGTTGGTATACAGGGAGAAGAGCAGAGGGGAAAGAATGCAGCCTTGGGGGGAACCGGTGCTGATGGTCCAAGAGACTGAGACATGTTTTCCCAGCTTCACGTGCTGCTTCCTGTTAGACAGGAAGTCTGTTAGCTAGCTCCGGGATGAAAAGTGCCAATGTTAGCTGGCTTTTTGCGCAACATAACGAAGCATCTCACTGCGCTAAACCTGCAGCTTCAGGGACGGGGACGTATGATCAAAGACATGTGTGATACAGTAAAAGTCTCCACCGCTGTGTTCCCGACTGCGCATTTTGCTGATAATTGGGCGCACTTGGCACAGAGATCACTCGGCGATTTGCCGACTTTGCAGCTCAGAAATTTTAATTTGAACTGCTCAGCAATCCGTTTGCAGTTGATGTGGAAAGAGCACCTGTGGAGCTGATAGACCTCCAGTGTAATGACACACTCAAGACAAAGTATGACTCTGTTAACGCTGCACAGTTTCCAAGCTTCACCCCGAAACGATGCCTTAACTCCGCCTACATGCTGCTCAAACGCTCTGCATGTTTGGAAGCACATACCTGTGTGAGCAGCTGTTCTCTGTGATGAAGAGGAACAAAAACCCACACAGGAGTCATCTCACTGATGCACACATTCACTCCATCTTGAGGGTTTCCACAGCACAGAACCTAACCCCAGACATTAATGAACTGGCAGCCAAGAAAAGATGCCAAACATCTGGCTCTGGTACATATGCATAAAATAATGTAGCCTACCTAAACATGTATTCTTTTTGCACTTTGTCCAATATCCCTTCTATCCTGTTTATTACATGGTGACTCTATTTGGCCCTCAACGTAGTCCCAATTTCTTATTTTGGCCCTCTCTGTGATTGAGTTTGACACCAATATGCTGCATTATGCTAAAAGGTGTCATTTTGTAACGTTTTTGGTTGTTGGTGTGCCGCGGGATCTTTTTAATGTAAAAAATGTGCCGTGGCTCAGAAAAGGTTGAAAAACACTGCCCTAGAGCACCAAATGTGTACTAATCTGCCACTAAAAATAGTCCTGGCTAAAACTTACAGTGCTTGTCAAAGGAAATTACTGAGCCTTTTTTTAAAGTGAAACTGCAGTTTGTTAAATGCTCACAAACTGCAGTTTGTGAGCTGTTTTTAAAGATTCTTCAGTAAGAACGAGTGGGCATGGAGCTGAGATGGCTGCATCAGAAAATTGATGGATGGAATGAAGAAATGCCAGCATATCTTTTAACAGGAAATAAAACGGGTGATGTGTCGATCAAGGTATTTTACAGTAATATAACCAAAACCTATACTATACACACAGTGCATGCAACAGCTTGTTCCTAAACTAAATCATCATACATCAGAGGGCAATTCAAAAAATAATGAACAAATTTAGCATTATCTTTGTCAGTCTAACCCTACTACAACATGTCCCGCTGGACAACAATGCAGGAAATATTGTGTCTGAGGACACCCTTTTGTTCGTTACTTTGATTTCACAACTCTTGTTTATGAAGAGCGGCACAGGCAGGCTGATTGCTGTGAGGAAAATTAGAGACAGTGAACTTTAAACCCTCCTCGTCAGCTGACTACAGATACAACTACTATAAGCCCTGCTCAACAGGACCTGAAACATTACACACATCACTGTAACACACAGTTCTATAAAAATAAATAACTGACACCATATGCAAAATGTATTCAATGTACTTTGTAATTTATTCTGTTCCTTAACCTGAATAATTTAACATTTTTCTGAGACAGTCCAAGAGCGAGAACATGGACAGATTTTGTAGAGTGATCTGAGAAACCCTGAAAGCACAGAAAAGTGAACAGACTGTAGTTTGTCAGTAGGTGGCTTTTCAGGTTTCACAACAGGGAGAGTTTTAGAGCCGCGAGGCATGCAGGCTGGTAAGACCAGGTTGAGTTCAGGAATGTCAGCATGTAAGCGAGTGGTGTAGAAAGAGGGACGGAGGTAGGCAGCCTATCAGAGGAGGGGCAAAGAGCAGGAAAGAGAGAGAGAGTCATAAATGCAATAATTACAGCTTAGGCAGAAATAAGTGACGCACTCTGCTGGTTCCAAAGGCTGCCTGTGTAGCTAACAACACTGCTGTCCCACTGACAGGAGGGAGAGACGGCCCAGGAACCAATTCTCTGTTCTTGGACTTGGTCTTCGGATTTATTTTTCACCAGAACTTTTGATTTCTAGTCATGGATTTGCTTCTGGATTCTGGCTAATTATGATATATTTTCAAACAGAATCTTCCAAACACACTTTTTTTTTAAAAGCAAAGGGAATCATTTACCATGTCTGTGACTGCCCTATTCAGGGGCAAGTGGGGGCACAAGTCACCGGAACCCCCAGAGAAGCATCCAGCAGCTGTGGTTAAACCCAGCCAGGGGGAGGATGATGATGAAGATGTGACCAGAGAGCCTATCCGCAGGAACTCCCGCTTCTATCGGTCCATGAGGAAGAAGAGGCCGAGCTCATCTGACCAGCCTGAAAGTAAGAACATATCAGGCCCCCACTGTGCCTGCATTTTAACATTGTTTTTGTACTAAACTTCAAAGTTAATCATCATTTAAGTTGACTTTTCTGGTCCTTACGCAACATGTATTTAGCCTAATTCAAACCTGTTGGCACTTATTCAACTGAATGCATATTTAACATTAACATGCTTCATTGGAGAGCATCACACTGCAGCAGAATTGTTTTGCAAGTGGAATCACTGTGTATTGTTGCTCTGCATTCTTGCCCCATTGGCAGTTAGCATTGATGCAGTTGTTTTTTAAGAAGTGGAACAAAGGCTTGGTACTTCCATCCTATTTACGAGTCCAACCTGAGAAACTAGTTTTGTTTAAGCAGCACTATGATCTGAGTTATTTTTCCACAGGTCAACCTCTGACCTTGTGATTTCAAGCAAAAAACAACTTGAAGTATGTTGAAATGAAATAACCAACATATCCCTGATATGACAAAGTTCTGGTGTTGATATGAGAGTCTGAAATGATTTGCAAAGTTCTTCTGGTGGAAATTCTGTTTGTCATCGTGCTTTGTTCTCAACAGTCTGTCAGAGGCACAATCCCAGAAACTGAATGACAGTGATAAAGAATGTATTGTTGTTGTGTTTTATGCGCTGCATTAGTCATTGTTCTCTATAGGAATGTAACACATTCTTACAGTAGAGCCACACCAAACGTAACAATAAAGCATTTGAGCTTAGACTTTGCCCGGCATCTCGGACAGGCCTCAAAGGGGAGGGATTAAAGTGATTACTTCATACATAACTAGACAGCTTCAACCTTATAAATACATTAAATTATAAAACACTGAGGCCTGTTGAAAAATGTCACACAATCCAGTCACCTGATCATCCTGTGACCTGAAATAATAAGGAAAATGTGCATTTTCAGAAGCAGTTTATGAAATTATGATTATGATTACATTTATTTCCTATCAACAGTTGTCAGCTATCCCATAGTGATCAATTTCACAGGCACTGATAACTTTGATCTTTGTATTTCATCAGGGATATGATCAGATAGTATTTGTTTTGATAGCATGTCTGATAAATGCACACCAGATCACAGCACAATGTGGCCACCACAAAGGAATATCTAACTGTACTTTCTCACTGTATTCATACGCAGTGAAGAATAAATACAGCAGTTTCTGTAATTATAAAACCTACAATTTCAAAGAGAGTGCAGGTGGTATAATGTTGGTACAGTTCTAAGTAGAGATAGAAAAGCTATAATGAAGCTTCTAACATAATACACTTACCTCCAGGAAACAGGTCTGTAGCTGACAGAAGCAGCTTTAGCTCAACTTAGCCCAAACACGGGCAGGCCAAATATTTCTTATCTATTTGATCTTATTATGTATGTGTTATGTATTTTGTGTATCTACCATGCAGGAAACAAGACATTAGGCCAACATTTGTTTTTGGAGCCACATACGAGAGACTTTGTGCCATTCAGAGGTTTCCTGCATTTACAATTTTCTCATAAGTCGTTTTATTTTTTGAGTGGAGGAGTCACATAGAGATGGTCTGCTTTTCTTTGCAGTGGAAGAAACACTGGCCTTGAAGAAAGATAATGCCTCAATATACTTTACAGAAGTCCGTTTTAACCCTCTGAACCCCAAGCCGTGTTGGGGCGGGTTTTTCATGAATAGTAGTAGAGAGAACTAAAACAAGTCTTTTGTGCAGAATAACCCAGCTACAATGACGTAAATCATAAAAAAAAAAAAAAAACACAAGTTAAATATCTTTGATAATTTATTATACAAAAAATGGCAAACAATCTATTATCAATGGAATCTATACAACATTGTTCCAAGTGCCCACAAGCGTTACCAATGTTGTAAAAAACAATGGAGGCTCTTTGTGCTATAAATATGAACTCTTTACATTTTTACAACCTGTACTTACAGTCTCTGCTGTCTTCACCTCTCTGCTCTGTGTTCTGAGATGTTAAATGTAGCATAAAATGATTTTGATGAAATAGCACTATTTTAAGCTTAGTTTTGGTCGCTTTTTCTGACAGAACTGTTCATTTCACATAATGAAAATCTGATAAATGGTGTAGTTCTGGCAAATGTTTAAAGAAAACATGCTTTTCTGCTGGCAGGTTTTGGGGTTCAGAAAGACAGATCAAAAAATACAAATCAGCTAAATTAATGTTCTGTTTATGATATCATCATTATTATGGGGTCCCAATTTTCTGAAAGATTCAACAACATTTTTTTAAACCTTGTCTTCACAGTTCATTAAGTGATGTCCCTCTGGTGTCACATTTACTCTATAAATCAAATCAAACTGTAAAGCATGTCTGTAGTTTGTGTTTAACTAAAACGTTTCACTACTTACACATCTTCTTTCCGAGCAGCAATGGTACATTTTTGAATTAAGATCTTCCACCGATTTTGTACAAGTTAACTTCTTCATGACCGATTAGACTGATCAGATACAAGTGAGAACTCTGATTTATCAACTACCAAATCATCCAAAGAACTGAAAACTGTGATAAAACACCCCATGTTCAAAAGGAATGTAATGTCTGATGAGAACCAATAGCTTGCCCTTTTTTATATAGGCCCTGAAATACTGTCATATACCAGAAGGCCTTTCAAATATGAGTTATACAATCATTAATGAAAGAGGGCAAAGTTCCATTTGTATACAAGTGAGACTGAATACAGACACATTGTCGACACCCTTTATTTCTTAAGTTTACTGCTTGCGTGTTTGCCCTCCACAGTCTATTCAGAAGGACAGAATAGGATTTTGGAAAAGCAATTGGCGACATCTGGAAAAAATATTAGAATTTGTATAAAACATAAAATATTTGGATAATGTTTACATGACCTAAAGATTCAAAGGACTTTTCAAGTTTTCACCTACCGGTACTTTCTACTCTTTCAACCAAAGACTAATAATTCATAAGTCTGAACACGTCTGCCTGTGCAGACAGGCAGTATAGTTTACATTATCTTTATCACTAAAAGTCACCATAAAATATTGTGTAATGTGACAAATTTCTGAGTAAAACAGATTATGTAAGTGGGGTAATTATGAGAGAAATCAAATCTTACTGTGTTTTTTTCCACTCCGTCTTTCAGAATGATTAGATGGTTTCAAACAATTCTAAATCAAAGTGGAGTTAGAGCAGAGTTAGCAGTGCCAAGGAGTGCAGAGAGACTGTCACTTTCCAAATCAGTTTCAAGGTAATTACCACACAAATAGCCTGTAAAAATGTGTACCGGTAATCATTGCCAAATCATATTGCTTCCATTTTGTCCCGAGGCAAATGTCTCATGGCCCTGGAGTTGTGAACCCCTCCAGTATATAATACTATGCTTTCTTGTAGATTTATGACAGGCAGTTAGTCATGCAGAATGATAAACAGGTATTCTTGACCATGGGAATAGGTGACAAAATCATCTAGACTCAAGGTTGTTCTGGAGGGTTGAAACACAGTGCACGGTGTCTTCATTAGATGAAAACTGAGCAAACTCCCTTCAATGACTGAGAGATATCATTGAAAGCACCGGAACAAGCCAGTATGAATAGACATTATGGACAATGATGGAGAATATCCTATTGTATATTTTAAATATACATCTATTGATCAATTTCTTCATTGTAGTTTAAGTGCACTATGTGTTTGTGAATGTGTGTAAGAGATGAGTGTGTGTAAGGACACACAATTTCATACAATACAGTGCACCAGCTGAAGGATGAGGAGCGGGGATTGGCCTCGTCATTTCAGCAAATACGTTTACAGTAAAAAGATGTTTGTCTCTTAACTTTGTCCAACTTTATTATTTTTGTATTTCTCATATTTAATTATAAAATGCTTTTGTAGCTATGCACTGCTGAGTGTTAGTCTTAAATGTCATCATGAATAGTATTATAGGGGATGCTTGATTTGTGCAGCAGCTTATCTTCGGGGCTTATTTGCAGTCTTTGTAGCCTGTCCAGAGGTTTTCCAAATGAATCTGAAGATACTGTATTTATCTGTCACATGTGGGAATGTACAAGTCAAAGTGAAACACTCCCAGTGGATATTCAATGTATATTCATAGACACCCACACACAGTGGGAACGATACAGTAGCATGCGGTGCTAACTGGAGATTCTGTTATTGTCAGGACAGGATGACGGGAGATTTGTAGGCTTGACATTAGGCTATAGGCCAAAGATCATTCTTAAAGTCTCACATCATTTTATTTTACTGTCAAATATAAATATAGTGTTTATTGTATCCGTATTTAATGAGGCAATGTAATTAAAATCAATTTTTTAAGAGTAACCTGAGAACACGAAACATTCCCAAGAACATGATCGGCAAAACAGAAACAACACAACTACACAAAAAATGTAAAACAGTTAAAAGAATCATAAAAAGCATTTTAGATAATAACAAATTTCCCCATGGGGATGAATAAAGTATACATCTATCTATCTATCTATCTATCTATCTAAAGCTTTAACATCTCCATGGGGAATGCAAGACTCTAGTTTGAGGGTAGTTTGCAGTTCATTCCATTTAAAAGGTGCATAGTACCATAAACCAGTTTGGCCAACATTAGTGCGTACATGAAGGATATCCAAGTAGTTACTGGATGATGAACTGCAGATACTAGACTTAAATGAGAGAAGAAATGTCCAGCAGTAGAGCTCTTTAAATGATGAAAATGAGATGGCTGTAAGGAGGCCCATCCACTCGGTGAGAATGACATTTGGTAATGCCCTGTGATACACAGGGTTTAACAGCCAAAGTGTTGATGGGCGGCGTGACAATTCAGAACATATCCATAGTTAGGACAGACATGAAGGTTGACTGCACAAAAAGATAGACATCCTTTAATTGATACATGATACATTGATTGTTTGATTTTTGTGTCAAATGTTGAAAATAAATACTGAATAACAGTCTGCTGTCAAGCCAAATTCCTAAGTATTTATATGACTCGGCAAGAGCCTTGTGAGTGCCATTTAAACTTTTAATGGCCGGAAAGTCAGTGTCCCTGGCATCGAAGGCAGACCGAAGATGAGTCAGAGTCTGGGTTGGCGCAAACGTATCCTCATACAACGGTTCGTATGATATCTTACAAAAAATTACTCTTCACCTTTTGTGCGTTTTCCTTCAAAAGTCCAGCAACACGTGTCAATTTCTGCTCGTTCCATGAAATACAGTCTTCTCTAAATAAACCTCCGTCTGCACAGGAAACTCAGTCAGGTTTAGGTAACAAAACCACTTAGTGAGGTTTAGGAAAAGATTGTCGCAAGTTAGCATGTGACAAATACTTTCATATAATAAGGTTTCTCTAAACATATAGAATCGATTAATCTATTAAACAGTAAAGCTCTCTTTAATGAGTCTTAATAATGTGGCATGGATTGTTCCCTGTGTGAGTCTATGTAGCAGGTGTGCTAAGTTAAAAAACAACAACCACAAAAACAAAAAACATTTTACATTTAAAGATATGAATAAACAATGTTTTAGTCTGATTGCTGGTAAGTGGTAAGACACTGGTCTCTGCTTGACATTGCTTTTAAAAAAACCATCATGGCTCATTATGAATTATTCCTTTCTTAACCAAGGTGTTGCTTCTTACTGTACTACACTCAGCACTCGAAGAAGGCTGTGCGTGTGTGTGTGTGTGTGTGTGTGTGTGTGTGTGTGTGTGTGTGTGTGTGTGTGAGAGAGAGAGAGAGAGAGAGAGAGTGAGTGATTGAAATGTTGGGATGATAACGTTCCACACTATTGTGCCTGATTATACTGCACTGTCTCCTTCTGATTACTTCTCTCTCTCTCTCCGTCTGTCTCTCAGGTTCTACCAGTCCTGGAGTCTCCACCTCTTATGCTCCCTTACCCAACAAATCACCTTTGTTGCCTGTGGCTAGACGGTGAGTCCTCATGCCTACTACTGCCCAACCCTGGCACGGAACACGCCCAGAAAACAAACAAGCACATACAGTGCTTGTTTAAACACTGCACACACACACACCACGGTTACACTTCATACTTGACACACACTCTCAAGGTGTATCATGTCTGTGATAAACACACAAGCCTCTCCAGTCCCTCTGAAGGTTAATTCATTAATACTGAAACAGCTGTCCAAGTTATAGCCAAAAGAGGAAGCAGTAGATGTCCAAGCCCCAGTACTGTGATAAAACTGTTAACTTGAACGAGAAAACTGCAAAAAGCATTCATCTTCAAAGTCATTTGGTCAGTTGTGTGCCATAAAAATCAGAAAAATAAAGCCAAACCAGAGATATAAGCTTGTTGCCCGTTGGCTTGTTAAAGAAAGCTGAGGCTTCAGAATGAGTGGCAAACAACCAGCTTCCAACAACCCTCAATAAAATCGATGTTAGTCTTTCATCCATCTGCCAACAAGAGAAAGAGTCCAAGGAGGCGGCCTGCACAGTGCTGTATCTGAACACATGTGAACACCCTAACTGACTTATAGCTTGGGGATTTCAGTATGGATGACAAACCTGTAGAGAAAACAATTTGGACACTTGATACATAGAGAAGGTTGTAATCCACTTAAAATGGACATGGTACAAGATGGTCTTTGCCACAAAATTTGACATCAGAGAAACATTGTCCATCCGCTTTGACTGTGTTTGAGCACCAAGCATCATTGATGTAAACAGAGTCCACCTCCTCTCATCCAACCAGAGACCTGCTCTCTGTCCTGTGGTCTGCCTGTCAAGTGCAGCTTGATCTGGGATGAATGATGGAGCCAGGTCTCTGTGAATTAGGACATTGAATGTCTAAAGAAGTCTGTTGCTGAAGAAAAGCTTAGAATGCACTCACTTAGACAACTAGATATACACTGTTAAAATCACATGACAAATGTACAGACAGATGTACATGGCCTTACTACATGGCAGTTTAAATAATTTTAGTTTCTAGGTGAAGATGACTGTATAGATGTGATTCTAAAGTGTTTTGCTATCAAATGTAGCCCTCAGCTTTCACCACAGCTCAATCATTCCAGAACTGTGTTGCCAAGCAATGGTGCGGCCAGTAACAGACATGCTCTGTACAACAGAGATGCTGTGGATAGAAGAAGAGGAGGAGTGGGAGGAGGGAGGAGTGTGGACATATCTGCTGCCTCCGACAGCCAGCATCGAGATTGTACAGCCGACATGATCCCTTACCGGACTCACAGCATTCATAGCGGAGACATAAAAAATTTGTCCGAGCAAACAACTGCAGCTTGCACTGTACAGGAGGTCGGAGGGAAAACCATGAGCACTCAACGGCCCAGTTCTCAGGGAGCAGATCGGAACGTCAACCTCAGGTCAGATCTGATTACAGTGGAAACAGAGAGGTGTAAAGAATAGAAATGCAAGAGGATTATTTGTTGAAGCTTAACCTGTGGGTTTCTGCCAATAGTAAATATAAAACATAAAACAGGCAAATATAAATAATTATTGTTTGTAGTGCTTTTGCTTGTGAGCAGCAAAATTACAAATGTACTGTGAGTTATGAGAACATAGGCGATGGAGAGATTGGAATAATTGAGTTGTGACTCATTTTGTGCCTAGAGAGTGAATATGAAAAGGTGCAGATGGATGTTTTATATTTTCAACAAATAATGTGCAGAGTAATCCCGCTGCTCAGGTTTACTTTGTTGGATTTGATGGAGAAAATAATTGTATGTCTGTGTGCTGGAATGAACCAAACAGCTGCATCATTTGTTGATACAAATTGAATCATAAAGTGAATATATTCAGCCATCTGTCTGCCTGTCCAAACTCATATTTCCTATTTTCTTTCATTTCAGGTTGCCGAGCAATGGAGATAGCTCCCAGACAATCTGCCACAGTCTCAACATCGTCAAAAATATTGGTGAGGAAAGACATGACGTGAGGGCCGCGTATGTATTCCACCCACTGTTACCAGTGCCACAGCTATAAAAAAACAATCTTATTTGTGAATATATATTATATGACTAAGACTTAACATTGGCAAGACACACACATTCACATATGCAACACACATGCAAACACTTATTTCTGATAAATAATGTACTAACCCAACAACAGGCATGATACGGCTTCAGCATTGCCACTAAGCTGTATATCTGTTACTGCATATCTGACTCCTTCATCAAGCTTGAGTGTCTCTATAAGCCGATTGTCGGCTGTGTTGACCGACTACTCACCCAAGTGTTGTTTAGTGTGTACACAGGATAATGGTTATTTGCAGGGTTTAGTCCAAATTTACTCAAGACAAGTTTACCTGCAGGACTATGGTGAACAATTCACAAAGGGCAGAAACAGTTTTATATCTTCGGTAAACAAATAAATGTGCCGTTTCCTTTTCTCCAACCTGTGCATTTCTTGGCTATATACACACATTCCACTCTCTCTTATGTAAGTGTCAGTCCAGTTCTACGCCCACCAAAGCAATCTGCAGTATATGACTGAGAGAGATTATGCAACAGGCTCCTGTTGTTCAAAGTCACCTTCCCTCTTGATATACACATAGCCAATGCAGTACATTAGCTTGATGTTTGTGGGTGCATTTAACTGATGTGTCCACCACGGAGAAGGATCCTAATGGACCATGGATTGCCATTGTTTTTTGTGCTGAGCGACACAAATGGAAAACGGACAATCGTGTCAATGTAAAAAAATACCGAGATTTCAATTTCATGACTATTTCACGAAGATGTGAGAGGGTTGATTTATCAGTACGATGATGAAGGTCAATGTTAATAACTTATAGCATTAACACATTTGCCACAGACGATCAATGAACCAGCTTTGTTGTTCTGGAAGCTGATTTATAAATATTAATTAAAAAGTTGCTTCCCAAACAAATATGCAATGTGTAATATTGATTTTTAAACTAAAATTATAAATAATCTCTTGGCTGAGCTGAGAATAATAATCACATGTCAATTTAAACTAGACTGTGTGTAATATTGTAACTATAAATGAGTCGACTTCTGTTATATTATATTGTTATAAGCACAAAATAAAAGACAAGGAACAACACATTCTGATCAGTCACCATGACTGTTATCACAGTAACATGACTAGCTGATCCCAGAGCAGTGTAGGGGAACATAACTAGCTAATGCTGCTATGTAAATAGCAGTGGATGTTTGTCAGACTGCTGTAGTGGAGAGTCTCTCATGGTCTTCTATCGGTCTGTCCTTCACACTCTACAGAATATTATAAAACTGCTCAGATATTTGACAAAATGTAGGGTGATTACAAGCAGCAGATGTCAATTTACAGAATGGCACACATTCTAACTTCGGATATAAGCAGGAAGTTATAAGCAGGACAATGTGGTAAACTTGGGCAAACATAGCTACCCAAAACTGGTCACAAACTACTACAAACAGGGAGCAGTAGAACAGAAAATGTAGGTCTATGCAATTGAATTATCACTTTTGTTAAATTGTGTGGGAAATGTGAAATAGCGCATTATAGTTAACTTGTGTTAACTTGTGTAATTTTATTATTTTGCGTCTGTCCAGAGCAGCTGTTTTTTCCCATCTAAAACACCACTGCTAGTCACAGTGGTAATCCAGACCTTTGCAAAAAAAAAAAAGAGAAATTCTACATGTGTACTTCATGCCTGACTCATTGTCTTTTGACTCTCCAGCCTTCCTGTACCAGGAATACCGGGACACCTCCAAGCAGCAGGAGATTGAACAACGGCGGCAGCATGAGAACCTTTCTCCTGGAGTCCCACCAGGGACTGTGGTAGAAGGGTCTGGTGTCATGTCCCCTCCAGTGCTACAGCTGCAGCTGAGGAACAATGCTCGGTCACTGAGCTTGTGGCAGAACCTGGAAGTTGTGCAGGCCAGCGGCCTGCTCACCCAGTTACCACAGAGTGAAGTCATAATGCAGGAGGTGAGCAATTTTGTGCAGGTGTAGGCTTATATAGATATGTACAGGTTTTAGTTATAGAATATTGCATTCAAGAGTAAATATGCAGTACAGCTGAGGCTGTAATGGGAATGGCATTCATTCGGCAAGTATTTGGTCATAAACCAAAGTATTTGACAAATTCAAATTTCGACCTGATGTTTGTTATGAGATCTCCACAGTGATTGCAATCCATCCTGATCACGAATGTCTGAACCAAATTGCATGGCACTCCATTTAACAGTAGTAAAGACATTCACTTTAAACCACAAATGTTGAATGTTAAAAAATGTGTTTCACTAAAACCTCAACCTTAGAGGAAAAGTCAGGGTTTCACCAAATAAGGTAGACTTCATCATCTGGGGACCATGAATGTTCATCCATCCAATAGTTCCTGAGATATTCAAGTCTGGATCAAACTGTTGCACAGACCGTGCAACAGACTGACATTGCCATCCCTAGAGCCACGCTGCTAGCTGGACTAACATTACTGACAATTCTAGTGACAGTATAAGAGAAACAAACAAGAGATACATTTAGACTGACAGCTGCCTTACTCCAAAATAACTTCATGAATATTCATGCAAACAGATTGTGATGTCTCATCTTCCATCAACACATAAGTAAATGGATTACTCTATTACACATCCATCATTTAAATCTGGAAATTTGGTAGGTTTTCCAGTGAAAATCAGTAAAATAAAAACAATGAGCCTCATCCAGCTGTGCAGCAGGACATCAGATTGTCATCATATCAACTGTTCACTGGGTATAGGGATCCTCGGTTAGTATTAATGTGGCATTGTGATTTGTTTTTCTGTCTAGGCCATGTTTGAGCTTGTTACCTCAGAAGCATCGTACTACAAGAGTTTGGAGATTTTAGAGACTCACTTCCTACGTAACCCTGATTTAATCAACACTCTTAGCCAATCCGATGTGCATTTTCTGTTCTCCAACATCGAGGAAGTGATGAAGGCCAGTGAAAGGTAGGATGAGGTCTTGATTAACACAAATCAGTTTATGATTTAAAAGTCTGATCAAGTTCTAGTCCAGCAAACAAGCTTTGCCTTATATCCCTGGATAACGATCTCTTAATAATTTCAGGTTCTTAATGGATCTTGAGCACCGAATTGAGAAGTCTATTTTGATTTCTGATGTGTGTGACATTGTTTACTACCATGCTGTGGAACACTTCGATGTCTTCATCAAATACGTCATTAACCAGGTGTACCAGGAGAAGAACTACAGACGCATTTTGTGAGTACCTACTTTCTAAATACATTGTCTTCTTCATACACTGCTCACAACAACACTTCGTCCGATTTGACTACTGATGATTAAGAGAGAGGAACTGGGAGAAAGAATAACATACTTCATACGCTGCTATTTTTTGTGAATGTTGTCAGCCGGCTTTTCAGTAGAGAACAGGTTTGCTTTTGATCATAACAAATGCGATGTGCAGGGTGTGGTTGACTATGACTATAATGCGTATGTCTCTCTTCATCAACCACACATACCTGAGTGAGAGGGTTGCTTTCCCACGCGCTGCAGAGGACAGGTTCCTCGGATGACTGACACTGTGGGACTTCTGCCAGCTAACAGAAAAAATGTCTGAGACCTGCTGGTTGTTTCAAAACTTAATATGAACATTTTAAGCCTGCGACTGCGTTTATGAACTAACATATTGGAGATGCGGCACAAAGAAGGTATATCTATTAGATGCCATTGTCCATCTGTTTTGTAGATGTACAGTACATAATGCCAAGTCTTTGGTGTAACAGTCTAATCACACTCATATGGGTGTTAGGAGTGCCAAGCCTAATTACTTGTCACAAACAATAACATCAGTGGCAGTGTAGAAAGATTAGTTCTATCAACCTAGGAAGAACATGACAAAACTGTTCAAAACACGGTGACTAATTATCGTGATACTGAGAGGAGAAGAGCTGCTTTCGTTTTCTCTCAGGTGTAAAGCATGTTCCTTCTTCAAACAGGCTGGTCCACTCTTATAGGTTTTTAGCGGATTACAGGACAGATTATTTCTCGGCTGAATCAAAGGTAATTTACTCTCTAACTTCACATTCACCGTCATGATTTAATGTTGTATCACTGTGTACCTTAAAGGACAGTGATGGTGGTATATTGTATTTTTCTTAGTGTCATAAAAGTCACCTAAAACAAGACCAAAACAAGTGGATTGATCCAAGTATTGCCTGTGGGGCTGATGTTTAGGTCTACTGGAAACTCAAAATCAGGATTTTGTTGCTCGTCTTGCGTTCATTTCTCTCTTTTACTTTGATCATTCTTATTTCCTGCTCCAGACACTGGCTTTTAAAACACTTTGGCAGTGTTTCCTCACAGGGAAATGCTGCTGCTGCTCTTCACTGGGTTTTCCCTTTGATGTATGATTGATAGACCGCCATTAGTCGATTTAGTGTGATGGGAATACCAACATGCAACATTACAGCTGAAACATTCAATTGACCTTTCACCATAAAACTTCCACAACATTCATTCCAAGTGACAAAGAAAAATGATATCTGTGTGCAGTTAGAACTGGATAGAAAACAAACTAAGCTGGTAAACAATTTAGTGAGAAGCTAAGAGGACAGGGGACTTTTTACCTAATTAAATGTACAATGGCAGCAATATACATATAGTTTATGCTTTATAGCTTTGGGCAGACCAACAAGTTGTTATATCATTAAATTGATTCTGTCTTTGTCTCTCTCTGGTGAAACTATGGGGCACACAGAGAAATACAGTCTTTTTGTCATTCATGGGGTTGCTTCATCGATTTGGTGTATAAGCCGGTCACAATCATATACAATAATATCTGTTGTTCAGGTTGTTAAAAGCTCATCTGGCTCAAACACAGTTTATATGGCTGGATGCCTCCATTACCTTTACACTGTGTGCCATGTTTATGCATTGCCATAGCAACCTCTGCCCTGTTGTTTTTGCCGTCTTCTTGATTTGCATGTTATTGAAACACCTATACCTTCCTGGGGCTAATTGTACTAATTTTAATCATAGTTTTAGTGATCATTATCATTCTTGTAATCTACACAGTGTTCTGTAAAATGCCAAACAAATTGTGATACATTTGAGCTGTCAATGATCTTTAAATTGTATCTTTAATTGTAAAGCACTTTGTATCTCTTCCAATTTGAGCCTATAAATAAATCATTGATCAGCTGTCTGACATTTAACAGGGCTGTCTAAGATATCTCGTGAATATGTTTTTCAAGTGATTAATCGGTGACGTGTGCCACGGATGCGCAGAACTGTATTTGTCCCCAGTGGGGTAATTTCATTGTATATGCAGCGGAGCACACACACACAAACACACATATCTCAATAAAAACACATAGGATAAATGTCATAACAAATAATAATAATTATTGGGGCTTGGTGCTGGGAACCTCAGTCTGTAGTGGAGCTTGGAGGGGGTGATTCCCAGAGGGGACGGAGCAAAGTTCAGGAGAGGTGCCGAGTTCAACAACTATGCATATTTCTGACTTAGTGCGCACTCATGTTTTAGACAGTGTCATGCATCTGGCCCCTGGCATCTGAACTTTAATTAGAAAGGTCAAAATAAAATGATTTTGAGCTCTTATGTGATTTGTATTCTTTACAGAACATCAAATGCTTACCAACAGTACATATGGATGGAATTAACTTCTAAAGTAACTTTCCTGTACACTTAAAAACACCTGAATAGATTAAAGATTCACCTCTTCAGTGGGAACCAATGGGCTTGGGGTTGAGAGCCACAAGTCACAAAGTACTGAGCGATGGACCAACACATAGTTGGCTTGAGTATTTTCATTCATTGGATTTGTTGACAATAGGAAAACACTAGCCTTATCCTTTAAGTGAGGTAAAGAACCTCAAGGTAATACAATTAAATCTAGCCCTCAACACTGCCAGGGATCACCCTGGCAGTGTTGAGGGCTAGATTTAATTGATCCATGGATGATTAGCAGAAACCTAACAGAGGTTAGTGTTTAGTTCTCTGTCTATTTCTGTCTCTCATCACTGTATCAAAGAGAGAGAGAGAGAGAGAGAGAATGTGTGTGTTCTTAATGTAGGATCAACTAAGCATTGTGTTGTCTTAACATGTCTGTCCAGAGAGGGAAACCAGGCTTTTCGGGAGGCCATGGCTTCACTGGAAAACCATCCGCGGGTCAGGGGCCTGTCCTTTACCTCATTCCTCATCCTTCCTTTCCAGAGGATCACAAGGCTCAAGTTGCTCGTACAAGTAAGTGTGCCAACATGAGTTCAAACTGAATGGATACTTTCTAGTAAAATGGCAAGATTCAGCAGTGAGTCTGGATATATTTTGAACACGACAAAGTTTCAGTCATAATTAGGGGTTTTGTGCCACTGTCAAGGCTTTTTGTTGTTGTTCTTTTATTTCACTTGGTTTCATTCCCAGAACATCCTGAAAAAAGCAGAGGAAAACTCAGAGAGGGAACCAAACGCTATAAAAGCACATCAGCAACTGGAGCAGGTGAGCATCAGTCAAGGGGCGGGGGCCAAGTTGGGTTGAGAAAGGAAATGGGGCCAAAGGATTGTGTCAACATAATGATATGACTATAATTACAATGATATGACTATCATTATCTTGGCACATTTCTTTACGAGCAAGCACTGGATTCCCGGTGTACCACTGTATGATGAGTTTGACTTACATTGATTGTTGACATGAAGGATAAAATGATTGTTGCCATGATAACTTTCCAACACAGCGGTGCAGGGTTTTGGTGTCTGATAACCTGCCTGGTATCTCGTTGTCTCCCCGGTACCTGAAACAATGAATCTGAAGCCCCCACACACTTAGCCCTTTGCCTCTCCAGTATGCAAAACCATTTCCTCTTTAACTGTTATTTATGTTCTCAGGAGGAATAAACTAAAAATAGATTAATTACCTCTACCTTGTTCACAGGGCAGTCACAATACACTGATAAATCATAAAATAAATGAGATAATAACAACAATAAGGAGCATGTCTCTTCAACTCATTAAAACCTTTTAAAACAACGTGTTTGCTTTGCTCTTTTTCCTTTGGTTGGGAGTTAAGACAGTGAAGCATAATTGTAAGTTATGACCAGCTCAAACTGGGTGAGGCCAGCAGGCGCTGTCAGCACCTCCGACATCCAGCTGCATAAAAATCAATAACCATTGGAGTTTGTAAATCACGTGTGATTAGTAAGCGTGACTTTGCACCCCATCTAAGTCACAACTAGTTCACAAGAGCTTGTGCTCAATCTGTGTTTTCTACAGTGGCACCACAAAGCTCACCATATTCAGTGTTTCTTGACCCTGCAGAGAAAACCAATGGGATATTAGTCAAGAAAAGCAAGTTTGATTTGATAAGAGTGACGGATGCACTGTTTTTATCAGAATTCTTATTTACACCTGCTGTACAACATCAAACATTCACTGGGTCCAAGTGTAATTACTAGTGCTGGGCAACAATTACAATTTTTAATCGTGATTAATCGCATGATTTTCTGCGATTAATCTCATTGTTATGCACAAAGTTCATATGGTATTCATTTTAACAAGCTGGGTAGCCGCCTGCTAGCGGCTAATTTACAGCATGCTGTACACTCTTGTCCACATGACTGACTATTTACTTTCCACACACACGCCCCTTCTTCTTCTACGCTGCCACCTCTGAGCACAGTTTCCCGTGACTGCTCCCCCTCCTGGCCTTCCCTGTCATCAACTCCTTCAGCTGCAGCTCTCCCCATTCAGACTATTGTGACTGAGAGGCTGCCCCGTCCACACCGCATTCACAAAGCCATAAACAAAAACAACCTCAGCTATATCCCTCCCAGTGATGTTTATATCGGCTCCCAGCACAAGTTCATCATCTACAACCCCACTTCTGTCAATTCCATCCCGTCTCTGTGGACTCATCATCGGCGTACCACCACTCCCTCATTACGTCATCATAACAAACAGCACGTGAATGCAGCCAACCTCAGAACCCTCCCCAAAACCTCACAACCAACCACAAAACACTCCATGAAGCTTGCTCTGTTCAACACTCGGTCACTAAGCAACAAAGGCCCAATCATCAATGAATTCATCACCGACAACAACCTTGATATCCTCTGTCTCACTGAAACTTGGCAAAAACACCTGGATTACTACGCACTCAATCAAACCACCCCAACTGGATATCATTACCTGGATAAACCACGCCCTGATGGCCGCAGTGGAGGAATTGCCGCTCTTCACCGCCAACATATCAAGACCAGACTGACTAACATCGACAGTCCACCCTCCTTTGAACAGCTCACATTCAAACTCTCTGGTCCTAAACCCCTGGTCATTGCAATTATCTACCGCCCCCCCAAAGCCAACCCTGCCTTCCTCTCTGACCTATCAGAATTCCTCACCCAGCTCTGCTCCGTCTCACCTTCCATCCTGTTGCTTGGTGATTTCAACATCCACATCGACTCCTCAGACTGTAAAACTGCCACCGAATTTCTGGACCTGCTTAAATGCTTCAACTTCACTCAACACATAGACTTCCCCACCCACAACCGCGGGCACATCCTGGACCTGGTCTGCTCCACTGAAATCACCATCAACCACCTCTCCGGCTATGACCTCACCATCTCCGACCATCTAGCCATCATCATGGAGATCGACATCCCCATCCCAGAACCCAAACTCACGCGCACCATCACTCTCCGAAATATCAAGTCTGTCTGCCCTTCATCCCTGTCAGCCTGTCTCACTGAAAAATTCTCCACACTCTCCCCCTCCCTTAGCCCTTCCCCCTCAGACCTGGTCAACCTCTACAATAACACACTATCCTCCTGCCTTGATCAGCTTGCCCCTCTCAAAACCAGAACTGTCTCATTCACCCACACTGCTCCCTGGTTCACCCCTGAACTCCGCCTCATGAAATCCCGGAAACGCAGACTAGAGCGACTCTCCAAAAAAACCGGCCTCACAGTTCACACCCTGGCGTACAAGGAACACATACAGCAATACAAACTGGCTTTAAACTCTGCTCGCTCCACCTACTACTCTGGCATCATCCGCTCTGGTTCCACCAACCCCAAGGTCCTCTTCTCCACAATAAACAAACTCCTCAAACCTATGGACAATCTCTCCCACTCCTCCACAGCAGAGAAATGCAACTCCTTTCTGACGTTCTACAAAGCTAAAATCGACACCATCTACAACCAACTGGCCACTTTCAGCCCTGCTTTGTCCAACCCTGTATCTGCAAATCCTCCACTAACTGACCGGTCACTCTTCCGATTCTCTCTCATCTCCCCCTCGGATCTCAATAAATCACTCTCTGGCATGAAGACTCCGACCTGTGACCTCGACCCTATCCCTTCCACTTTAGTTATGGCCTGTCTCCCGGCCCTCCGCCCGCACCTCCTCTCTGTCATCAACTCCTCCCTGTCTACTGGCTCCGTCCCTCCCGCCCTCAAACTCGCCTCAGTCACACCCATCCTCAAAAAACCTGGCCTTGACCCCGACATTCACAACAATTACAGACCAATCTCCAATCTCCCTTTTCTGTCTAAAATACTGGAACGCATTGTTGCCCATCAACTGAAAACTCACCTGGACTCAAACCAACTATATGAACCATTTCAATCCGGATTCAGATCTCATCACAGCACAGAAACTGCCCTCATCAAAGTCACCAACGATCTCCTCCTCTCCTCTGATGAACACTCCCTCAACATCCTGATACTGCTCGACCTCAGCGCAGCCTTCGACACCATCAACCACTCCATCCTCCTTTCACGTCTCGAGTCCTCCCTCCACATCACTGGCACAGCCCTCTCCTGGTTTAAATCATACCTCTCCGACCGTGAACAGTTCATCAGCATCAACAAATTCAAGTCTGACACAGCCCCAGTCTCTCAAGGTGTCCCCCAAGGTTCAGTACTCGGTCCCCTCCTCTTCATCCTCTACCTGCTCCCCCTTGGTGACATCATACGCCACCATGGTCTCCAGTACCACTGCTATGCTGACGACACCCAGCTCTACATCTCCACCAAATCCATCACCCCCACCATCCACTCCACCATCACCAACTGCCTCACAGATATAAAAACCTGGATGCAAGCAAACTTCCTCAAACTCAACACCGACAAATCTGAAGTCCTCATCATCGGCCCCAAATCATTAAACAATTCCCACCACGACTTCTCCCTCTGCATCGATGGCATCACTGTTCCTGCCTCCACACATGTCCGTAACCTCGGGGTCATCTTCGATCAAACTCTCTCATATGAACGCCACGTCAATCACATCACAAAAACCGCCTTCTTTCATCTCAAAAACATCGCCCGTCTCCGTCCCTCCCTCTCCTCCGCAGCCGCTGAAACACTCATCCACGCCTTCATCACCTCTCGACTGGACTACTGCAACAGCATCCTGTACGGCTCACCCACCAAAATCATCAATAAACTACAATACATCCAGAACTCAGCTGCCCGTCTGCTCACCCACTCCCGCACCAGAGACCACATCACCCCAGTCCTTCAAAACCTCCACTGGCTCCCCATACAGCAAAGAATCCAGTTCAAGCTCCTCCTCATCACCTACAAAGCCCTCCACAACCTTGCCCCTTCATACCTTTCGGACCTCCTGTACCATCACATTCCCAACCGCAACCTCAGATCTGCTGACGCCAACCTCCTTACCCCCCCTACTCTGTCCAAGCATCGGACCTGGGGGGACAGGGCCTTCTCCGTTGCTGCCCCCTCCCTCTGGAACTCCCTGCCCCAACACCTCAGACATTCTTCGTCACCTGCCACTTTCAAAACTGCACTTAAAACTCACCTATTCAAATCTGCTTTTAACCTCTAAAGTCAGTCATGTATGTTTTCTTTCTTTCTTTTCATGTTTATTTTATTTTATTTATTTTTTTCTTACTGTTATGTCGTATATTTTGTTCTTATTATAAATGCTTCTATTGTTTCTGTTTTTAACATGTAAAGTGTCTTTGAGTGCCTTTTAAAGCGCTATATAAATAAAATGTATTATTATTATTATTATTAATAATGAATTCAAAAGTAGTGTATTGCGCACTTTTATTTTAAAAGTACTGCTATATGAACAAAAGTGCAATAACATTTGGTTTGCAAACACTTTAAACATATAAGGTGCCTTTTAACAGCAGTATTCCCTTTACACAGCAGCAGTTCTATCTCTTCACTATCTGTGCTCAGTGTGCTGACTTTATGTGAAACGTTCCACTGCTGTGCAACATGAATAAAATGTTCTGCGCACGTTTCAGCAAAATGTCTGTCTTGTGTCTTCATGATGGTCAGAGCATGTGAATGCAGCTCTACTGTTCATCAATATAATGCTGTAACTCCGAGGTGATGATGGTGACCCAGCGATGTCCAGTAGCCTTGTCTCCAGTGAGAGCAACAGCTGGTGCACGTTGTAACGCCGTCGCTTTTATAGTCCTCTCCTTTTCATACAACTCATGTATTCTTCTTGTGATGGTGCATCTTGAGGCTCATACGTGCCGTTATTCGTTGCGATGCTAAGAACGTTCCTCAGACCGACATCTTCCACAACACTAACCGGCTGCAGTTTGTATCCACTTCTCTGTGGCATTTGTTAGCTTGTCTTGCTTTTGTTTATCTATACTTCTCCCGCACGCTGCATCCAACGTAGTCTGCCGAAACTTCCCTCCACCGTTTGTTTGGGTGATTTGCTGGCATCAACGGTGTGTATTGCATTTTAAAAAAAAACTGCGTTAATGCGTGATAAAATAATTGTCGCCGTTAATTAATGAATGCGTTAACACGATAATAACGAGTTAACTTGCCCACACTAGTAATTACCCAAACTCATTTCCATGTAGTGGAGTCAGAACTCAGATAATGATTTGAAGCAAGACTGACATTCTTGAGTCTTATTGATGTTTGCCATATCATACATGTTCTAATGACCATGTACATGCATGATTTATTTGGATTGATGGTGTACATTTGTGTCTTCCCCAGATCGTGAAAGAGTGTAATGAGGGGGTGAGAAAAATGAGTCGCACTGAAGAGCTTATCAGCATTGAGAAAACACTGGAGTTTAAATCCAAGGTAAACAAAAACCTTTGTTTTCATGATGGCACATCTTGTCCTGCATCCATTTCATAATATGAAGCCTTGCTAATGTGGCTGTAACAAAGTGGGAGGAGACGGTTAGTAACAATCAAACAGTGAGATACAATAATGGTGTTAAGGATAAAGGGGATTTTGTTCAGACTGTAGCTGTGTCCCAATTTAGAAACCACCTTCTTCAAGTCTGGATTGAAAATAAGTCCCATTCCAATGGTTTGAGAAATGCAGTGGAGGGCCGTGAATTTTATACCTGGCCCTTCACTGCTGTCCTGCAGCTGAAACACCTCATTATGACGCCACAGCTATGGTTATTATTTGTTTCGTGTAAAAAATGAAGCTCAACACCTATAAATACACTAACATGAATACGCCGAGAATGTGTCTCCTCTCTTCTCTGACTGCAGCTGGGACTGCTGCGCACTGCTGTGAGAGTAACCGCCTGTGAGTGCTTTGGGGCGGCTCACGGCAGCACCCGCTGCTCGTTCACGACAGTGCAGAACGTACGTGCTTTCACGTCAGAGTCAAAACACCAGAAAAGTTTCCAACAACACCAGAAAAAGTAGCTAGATTTGTCGCGAGTAGCTTTTGACAAAAAGTCGCCAAGAGGGTTTGGAAAGTCGCCAGATTTAGTGAGAAAATCGCCAAGTTGGCAACACTGGCACCGACTAAATGTGTCCCCAGAGCAACATTAGACGTAACAATGGTTCCTATCACATATAAAACAAAACAAAAATCCATCTTCATAAAAAGAAGTTGTACAAATAATAATATATAAACAAGCATATTAAAGCTACTGCAGATGTAAAAACAAACGCATTTAACTTACCAAAGCTGCTGTTCACTATTTAAAGACAAAGCCCATCCTCCTTTCTTTGTTAATAAAGAGTTTAATACCACGGTTGTACAGTACATCCGTGCATTTTAGTTCCAGTAAGAAGTCCTTCTGGATTCATGGACGCCAGTGAAGACAGTCGAGCCTCCCCAGTTGTATTTCTTGAATACGTTTTAATGCGTTTGAGGCTGAAAATGTCCGCTCGACAGAGGCAGCAGATATTGGGATTGTCACCCCCCAACATGTCACTCTAGCCCACTGACCAATCACGTATGGCTAGGCCAGCTAGAAGGCTCTCACATGTCAAAGAATACGCCCAACATGTCAAACTAAAGATCTGATTGGTTGAAGACTATGACAATCAACAATATTGTCCCCATTCACTTAAACTGCAAAGGGATTCACTTGTGAGTCTGCAGGCCTCGGGCCTCTCTTCTTACCTAGAGACATAGGGGTGAAATCTGATTGGATGAAAGCTCTACTTAAAACAAGCTGCACTGGAAGCAGAGCAACTGAGGAAGACAGTAGCTGTGCAATGAGAAAATAAGCTAATGGGGAAAAAAAATATGATACATGTAGTGTATTTATGAAAAATGATAAAATTATAAAATAGCTATAACTTTGTGATTCTGTCTAGGCCAGCAGAGAAGGCTTTGCTGGCCCTGACGGCTCACCACAAAAGAAAGCCACATTTCTCAGAAATGTGGCTTTCTTTTGCCCTGTGTTTAAATATGCCACTGTACGGAGTAAACCAGAGAAGCTGCTATTAAGAGGGATGAGTAGAGTTCATGTAAACTACTGTATGAGCTATGGACAACCTATTCTTCTTTACATATGGAAGCCAAAAGAATGGGTGGAAATCTTGTGTTCATGACTAAATTAAGTTAATTATCTTGCATAATGTTTGTCACATTAATTATTCAAGCTTGAAGAAATAAGATAACAAGTATTAACAACTCTGTGTCTTACAAAATCACTTCCCAACTAAACTGCATTCTCAATTATGTTTCGAAGGAAATGCATCTCCTCCCAGATTACAGCTGTGTGCTCTCTTTAGCAAAAAACAAAGAGCCATGGCTGCTACAGAGACCCTTCCTGATAGTATCACAAAGGAAGAATACTGTCAGATTCTGCACCACCCGAATAGCACTGATACAAAAAGCCCCCTAAAAAGAAATTCCGAAGAAATTGTGATTGTATATGTGGCGGAGTCTAGCCCTCTGTCTAACTGCAAGTGTATCGGACATGGTTTTTCATTTGCACGTCTCAATCAATACACATGTCTGTACTGGCTCTGTGCAGGCTCAGCGCCGTCTCACAGACGTAACTGACACTTGGAGTTTGTTTGGGCTTCAAGTCTATTTTTTGACAATACACAAGTAAATGTGAGGCTGATGCCCAATACAAAGGCATGGAATAACTGTGTCTTTGGCAGAAGGTTATTTGAGAAAGTGTGAGTCGAGAGGTCCTTGAACACGGAGCCATAAATGAGCTCCTCACTAGGAAGCCAGTAACAATCTATATCAAAATGATATGCTTATTCTACTTAATTATAAAAACTATAGATAAACTAAAACAATTAAGTGAATATTTAATACAGATATGCAATTATGATTGCTGGGTGTGCCAAGACAATACTCAAGCTATCTGTCAAGATGAGTATATCCGCAAGCCGAGTGAGCATCATGCCTTTTAAACATAAAGGCGGCAAGAAGAACCTAAGGCCCGTCATAACAGCGTGCACTGGAGCTTATCGTAACTACTAAGGAATCAGGAGACCACAATCCCATATTAGGAACTTTTCAAAGTAAAGGACACTTTGGCGAGGACAGAAATGACTCTGGGGCAATATATTTGTTTAATTAGTGAGGTAGTCAACGAGCTCAATCACACACAAGCTTGAGACTGATCTTTGAATTGTATTCTTATGGGGGGAAAGGCACTGGGGGGGGGGGGGGGGTCGCTCCGCCAGACTTGTGTTTATGGCACATACCACATACCAACAACGTCCCTTGTGGGGGTTTTTGTTACATGTCATAACAAAACCCCTCCCTTCGTTTGCTGTGTGCCTCTCTACTATCATCCATCCAATAAAGGCCATGATGCCAAAAACAAATATTTAAGAAAAATGTGTACTTAGCAGAGGTACAAAAACAACAGGTGAAAATGTATGCTGTGTTATTACTTTGACTGCATATGTAGGTAAGAGAGGAGAGAAAATGAATCCAGTTGAGCTGAATGGTTGATGAAAGAGCACATCTTGTTTAAAGAAAAAAACAAAAACGAGTTGGTGAAGTACAGGTTAGTTTAAATGGAAGAGGGAAGGGATGTTGTGAAAAGACTGTTGCAACTGCTGTTGCACGTTGAGACCGATAGAAGGCTGTAGTACTGTTTGGTAAAGAGCCACGGAGTGTATGCTGTCAGGAGTGGAGACATGGTAATGCAATCCATCTGTGACAAACATCCACATAGACATTTGTCACAGATCGAGAGAGGCAGAGATGCATGAGCAGCCATTCCTCACTGAGAATAATGCGAAGAGTGCTAGACTGGCCAATTGTGGCAATTGTGTGGATTCATTTTGACAAATGTGCTTGAGGCGTTTGGTTTTTAGTTTTAACAGACTTTCAGATTTTTCAGAAGAATGGGATTATAAAAAGAAACAAATTCTTATTAATTTGGAGTTCAGTCCCAAAGGTTTAGGCTAAATTATGTTTGGCTCTTTGTGATTATACTGTTTTCCACAAAGCTCAACAGTTAGTTTGGGCCAGAGCAACCAACTGTTAACAAACCATACTAACTCTATTCACTCATGTTTTGAGTAGGAGCATGGCACTCTCCACTGACTAACCAACCCAAATGCTCTATTAACTGCTAATAATCAGTGATACGTATCTATGATTAAGGACAGGTTCTCCACACCTACTAATGGTCAAAGAGGTCACACGAAACATAGTTACAAATGTAACTTACTATCCCGTATCAAGTACATGATGTACAAACTAATACATCAGAATGATACTGTGCAGAAACTATGACATTAAAGAAGTTTTAGAAATTAGGAAATATTCCACTAACCCTGATTGGAAACTCCTATCTTTCTTCCTGTAGTCTGTGCCCATCATTTCACACTCGCGCTGGTTGCTGAAGAAAGGTGAAGTGCAGCAAATGGCTGGGCCTAAGAGCACTAGGACCATGCGGAGTCGTAAGCTCTACCAACCAGTCTACTTGTTCCTTTTTAACAATCTGCTGCTGATCACCAAGCGCAGCTCAAGGTAAGCATTTGGTAATGTATGCTCACTGTGAAATACTCAGTTAAACTGTAAATCCTTCCTACATGAAGCTTCATTTTGTGTTGAAAGTGTTTCATAGAGGTGTTTAACTTCATGATCACTATGAAGGATATAGTTTGTGGTGCTGTGTAACTATTTTGCATTATACAGAGAGGTCTTTTGTTGTTTAGCCTACCCTCATTGATGTTAATGGACTGGACAAAATAATTAAACAGTATACAATACAATTCAAAAGCACCACAAACGTGTACATGTATGTTCACATTCAGACTGTTAATTCAGTCAACTTGTTGTCAGTGGGGACAAGTTCCAGGTTATTGACTCATGCACACGGGCCATGTTGAGGACTGAAGATCTTGAAGACCAGGGCCAACTTCTGGCGAATGTCTTTAATCTGAAACTGCTGGAAAACCAAGAGGAGCGTCCAGTCAGCTACATGCTCAAGGCCTCCAGTATGTAAGTATCTGAAGCAGAATCAGCTTAGGGTTCCACTGAGATGTTGAGAATGAGATGGGGTCAGCTGTGGATGGGTTTGTTTGAAAGCAAACAGACTAATCACGGTTATTTATGATATAGATATGTGATTTTAGCATGAAGCTGAATTACTATTAAATTAAACTGCTGATTGTAAACTGTTCAGAGGCAAGGCAAGTTTATTTGTATAGCACATTTCAACATCAAGGCAATTCAAAGTGCTTCACATAAAACCATTAAAAGCATCAAAACATAAGGCAAAAGTAAAGGAGATTTAAAACAATTGAGAACATTCATTGAAACATTAAACACAGTCATTAAAACACTAAAAAGCAGTGTACGAAATAAAATACTGTAGTAAAATGTAGAAATGCAGGAAATTGATTAATATCCTTGAATCTGGTTGAATTAAAGGAAGCAGCAAACAGAAAAGTCTTCAATCTTGATTTAAAGGAGTTGAGGATCTCAGCAGACCTGCAGCTTTCTGGGACTTTGTTCCAGATATGTGGAGCAGAAAAACTGAACGCTGCTTCTCCATGTTTAGTTCTGACTCTGGGAACAGAAAGTAGACCAGTCCCAGACGACCTAAGGGGTCGGGATGGTTCATAAGATAGCAGCAGATCAGAGGTATTTTGGCCCTAAACCATTCAGTGCTTTATTAACCAACAGCAGGATTTTAAAGTCTTTGTTGGACAGGAAGCCAGTGCAAAGACCTCAGAACTGGAGTGATGTGATCTTAGTGAGGACTCGAGCTACAGCGTTCTGATTGGCTTTTTACAGAGACCTGTAAACATACCTTTACAGTAGTCGAGTCTACTGAAGATGAATGCATGGACAAGTTTTTCCAAATCCTGTTGAGATATAAGTCCTCTAATCCTTGATATATTCTTCAGAACAATGTAATGATGAGCAATCCATGTAAGACATTAAAATATTTACGTATGTAAAATATATATAAGAGGAAATACATTTAACTTTAGTCCTTGCGCTTTTGGCCAGTGTTTTGGCCTATAGTCCGCCTTTGTATACAAGAATGTGTTCTTAACAGTGGTGGGCCGTGCATTTTATACCTAGGCCTTTAGTGCTGTCCTACAGTTGAACCACCTCCTAATAACCTCATTATGACACCACAGCTACGGGTTATTATTTGTTTTAAGGGGTGTAACACGTATTCGTATTAAACTGTTCAGCTTACGAACCGAACAATATGTTTGAATAATACTAGTGCTTAAATTGTGGGAAATATAATATTCTTTCGGTGGAGCCACTGCTCTCAACCTGGCAACCCACTCAACGTGCTGTCTGACATGCCCACCACGGAAGACAAACATTGTACTCTGGTGATGCACGTGTGTTCTGGGAGACACACTATGCTAAATTAGCTTAGCAGGAAAACCAACAGCAGCACACATGCTGAAAACTCTCCCTGCAGCATTTAGCTGTTCCCTACCGATTCAAACAGGGCTAAAGCAATCGCCACACAATCCCCATTTCTGCAGACCATAGTTCTTACTTTATAAAAGAAAACAGATACATACACAAATCTGTACTTAGGGGGACGAAGGCAACTGGTGCCTGCGACTGCCCAGCATGACGACATGCGACAGCATGACGACATGCGACAGCATGACGGGATGCTTCGTCATCAACTGACAATGCATATAGTCAAAATCAATGTAATTAACACAATGACAAGAACAAACTCACAAGAACCAGTCACATATATTTATATGACAACAAAGCATGACAAATCGATCCAGCAACACTGCAGCGCTAAAACACGCATTCTGCCACACACTGAAGAGTACGGGCCATGAACAATGTTAATCATATCATAAAAACGACATCATAGACAAATGAACACAGTAGTAACGCTACTGCAGATGTAAAAACAAAGCAGTTCACTTACCAAAGCTGCTGTTCACTTAAAGACAAAGTCCATCCTCCTTTCTTTGATTACAAAGAGTTTAATACCGCGGTTGTACAGAACATCGGTGCAGTTCAGTTAAGAGGTCCTCCTGCGAACGTCTTCGTTGAGTTGTAAATCCACTCAGGTCTCAGCAAAAGTTTTCAAAAGCACCGTAGCTTGTAAGTGTCCTGTCGTGCTATGGTGTCTTGTTGCTGCCTTGGTTAGCAAATCTAGCGTAGCTCCAAACACTAAGACGCTCAGTCGCAAATAAAACCCATTCTTAGCCATAAAATGTGCAACGCTTCTACGACGCTGTCAGCCAGGAATACCATTCGTACAAATCCTTTTCCTGGCTGGGTCAGGGCTGCTAGCTGTGGGGTAGGCCGACCCTTTCTTACGATGTCCAGCTTTTCTGGAAATGTCCTTCTCCAGAAAGGCCAGTAACTCCCAAATCCGCTTCTCTTCCTCCTTCAGCCATTGAGTGTTAACAAAACAAAGCTACACCAAGCAAAATGCTAAAAATGTCATGTCAATGTCATAACTTCTTACATATCTTTCAACTTGAACTCGAACCTTCCCTTAATCACAACGTTAAATAATTACTTATCATTCTCTAGATCAGCCTTTTTGAAACTGAGAGCTACTTCAAGGGTACCGAGTAGTACGAAGGGCTACTTGTTTGATACAAACTTCCTGAATAACAAAGTTGCACATATGATTATTATTTAATAATAATCATAATGTATGTGAAGAGACTGTCTGATGACATGTCAATGTTAATTATTCCTCACAATAATTATTAACAATGATTGTGTATTTTGTTCAAAATCACACCTGTTATATTTTTATATATATTTTATCACTTCTAACATGTTTTAGGAAGTCATTAACTGTCATATCTTCAAATCATGTCTTGTTTGTACTAATCACTGTAACATTTTTGAACAGATCATGAACTCTGTCCCATGTTTGACAGCGTAGCTCCAAATAACAAATAATTTGATAACAAATTATCAGTTATGTAAGATTTTTAAAAAATCAACTCTTTCACATTTTTTAATTAATCCTATTGCATCAGTACTAATCACCAAATTTTGGGAAGTCTGGGTCACCTTTTCATTGCTCAATGAAGCCTGCATGCCGGCCCATCATGGCGGGAGCCCCGTCTGTTGTCACCGACACCAGCTTTTCTAATGGTACCTTTTTCTCCACGAAGAAACTAGTAAAAAGTCTCGTCTATAGCCGAGGGGAGGATCCAACCCTCCGAGGCGCGCGAGCATCTTCGGTCGCCCGCGTTCAAACGAATGATGAAGAAAATAGAAAATAGAAAACCCAATATATATTTTTTCATTGATGATTATGCAGTAAGTTTAGGGGAATCAAAGCCGTGATACAGCAAAAAAAACAAAAACAAACAAAAAAAACTGGCCATGTAATCCTCAGCAATTTAAAGACATTCTTATGCAACAACCGCCCCTACAGACTATATTAAAAAATGGATCAAACAAAAGCATCCTTGTACAAAAGAAAATAAATCAATGATGGTAATAAAAATAAGAGTACAATGTAAATATATATTCATATCAAAACAAGAACGAAGTTTATAAAAATGTATTAACCTTTAACTGGTTACTCATCATGACATCCTGTGAACAGGAGTGATAAGCTGCGATGGATGTGTGCCCTCACTCCTAACCGGCGCACACGCTTTATGTCAACTAGTGCCCACCAACAAGGTGAGACAGAATATCACAGCAACATTGTGAACAGTCCTCAACACGCAGACATGGATATATGAACTAACTATCTGTGATATTTATCAGACTCTCCACAGGTGCAATGTATTCACTCATACTCATCTCAGGAGCCAGATGAACTCTCCATCGAGACGGCCGATGTTTTAAACCTCCTAGAAAGAACAGACGATGGTGTGTAGATGCTTTTATGTCCCAGTCTTGTGCATTGTTTTCTCTTTCCATCTCCATGTCATCTCTGGTCTTTCTGTGTCTTCTGTATTCCAGGCTGGATGATGGGGGAAAGGCTCCATGATGGCGAAAGGGGCTGGTTCCCTTTTCGATTAGTAGAGGAGATCCTGAGCAAGGTGGTCCGAGCTCAGAACCTGAGAGAGGCCTTCAGGATCCAGCAAGCCCAGAAAGGTGGAGGAGTTCTGCAAACTGAAGCCAGGATTGGTACAAGGGTGGGAAGACGCACTCCAAAGTTCTCCAACTTCTCCAATCAGTGAATTCATCAAATGTGGAGACCAATGAAGTAAAACAGAGAAAGTAACAGTGATGAATGTCAACATTCAGGGCCATATGCATAAAAAAAAATGATCAGGATACATGTGACTTAAATCCCATACAATGACATCTTGTTCTTTTTATTTTCACTTAGCAGTTGATGGTTTTAATAATCCAAATGATCAAAACGCTTGAGGCAATTATCTTGTACAAGCGATGCTGCATGTCTCATATAAACGCATGCTGAAGGTGTTTTGTAGGCCCACACACTGTGGTGTGTAATGCATGGAGCAAAGCTCTGTTTGGTTGGGAGCTGTATTTGGGGATGGCAAGAACTCCAAAAGTCTTGTAAAGGAAGTGTAAACATCCTTCAGCTGCATGGGCATGTTTTAAAAGTTGTATGTGTTAATTTCATTGTAAAATTCCTTTCAACACTGAATTATACCCCACAGCCACAACACAAACATTTAGGTGGACGGTGACCACGAGAGTTTAATATAAAATACAACACAATGAAATACAGAAACATCGAAAACAAAACAAAATACATGCAGTGCATTTAGTGTTTGATGAAATCCTATTTTATGAAAATTAGCAATGATCACTAAAAAGTCTTTGTCTACAAATAAGTGAGTTATACTCCGCCCAAAATCTTTTGAGTTTGAAACACTGAGCAATCAACTCTGCATCCAGACTGTAAAATATGTTATAAAGGAGAACAACGGCAGTAGTCAGCTTAGCTTCATAGCGGTTACAAAAGTGACTGGACATCCATAAGAAAATCTGTGGTGTCAGCTTCAAATGTGTGCACAATCATGCAAACACATATGCCCCAAATAGATTGCACGCACACAGACACATAATATATCTCGTTAGGTTTGGTACATGCACATCCATATCAAAACTGGTATATGTCCCAAAAAATACATGCTTTGCTAGCAGAGACCCAAATCGGACCCTATATAACAGCTTGGCATGGTGGCTGATCAGAACACACACCCCTACCAAAACACACCTATAGTCTACTCACCTCATTTTATTTAAATGGAATCCGACGAGTCTTGTGTCGTGCAGAATCCTGTCCTGTAAATCAAACTCCCTGTCTCTGGGATAGTTTTGAATTATCTAAGTTTTTATTTCATTTAGGTTTTGACTTTCATTTTAGTTTAGTTTTAATAGTGTGTTTGCTAGTTTTAGTTTAGTTTCAGTTTCTCAAAAAGGTTGTATTTTTTAAATATTTAGTTTTCGCTTTACAGTAGTTGTAGTTTGTTTTAGGGCCAGGTATAATGTTTTAGAAGGATGTAGCTACCACATAGCTATCATATTGCAACTTCATCCTGACCCCAATTGATTAACATTGGACCTGAGCTGCCATTTGATTTACTAAAATATTTAAATCATGCTCTTGTTATTTAATTAGTCTGCATGTGAAAAACAATAGTGAAATATGTGAACATTTTTTTTTTTTCATCTACTGGAATGTCAAGTCTGTTCAATTTCTGTAGTTTATTGTCACGAGAGAAGACAAAAATCACACCTCTCTCCTAGAGCTAATAATCTAAAGTGAAATGAATTCATGTTCATTTTAATTTCAATCATTTTTAACCAGGCAATATTGTTTCAGGAAAGATCTTTTTTTCTTAAGGGATATTGTAAGTTCACGTCAGTTTTTTTCAAATGATAATTTTTGTTTTGGTTTTGATTTTATTTAACATTGAGAACCCTGACACTCTCTCCTCTGCCACAGTGCAAGTATTTTCGAATTTGTTCGAACGTTAAAGGTGCTAAATTCAATATTCAGAGCATTAATAGAGCAAACAACTATTGTCTATGCAAAGATATAGAGGAGTAATGTCTACGTAGGCCAAGAATTAAGTCACTCTCCCTCTGTGTGTGTTGTGATCTGAGCTTTTCGGGCCGGACGGTTAGCGTGCCCACTAGGTCACAGCGGCCGTTCTGCACTGCTTTCATACAACGATTATAGCGCCCACTCTCTAGTTCCCCCTTAGGAAAACACTGTTAGCTTTGTCAGCACCTTTGCTGGTGTTTGCGCTGTTAGCTGCAAGCTTCCTGCTTAGCTGACGCCATGTTCGGAGCTGTGGGAAGACAATAGATATGCTCTGAAGAACCGTTAAAAAGGATCTCTCTGCTCCTGCAACATCATCTACATCATCTTGTTAGATCATTACTGTCACATGATGAAATAGACACTCGTGCGTGGACTAGAGTATTATTCCATTAATCCGTACAAATAAAACAAAAACAATGTACACAGATAATTTAATTGAATAACTCTATAATATATATATATATTATATAACTATATAATATATAGCTATACAGTATGTACATATAGACATATATGACATCATACAGACATCAGAAAGTGTGATTGCAGTTTTATAGTGACATGTACTTGAAATATATATACTACCAAGTGCAGCTTCAGGTGAGATTACAGTTTACATTCCTGTGCATTACACATGGCTCCCAGCTGCAACAACGTATCTAGCACACTGTCATAAACAGTCCTCTTGATTTTTGACCTGCCATGAACCTAAGCTGACCACAGTCTTTGTCCTCTGTCAAAGAACAAACTACAAACTAATAGTCACCTTCTGAGCCTACAGTATTTTCTAGTGAAAAGATACATTTTGTACGGGTTACTTCTTTAAAACTGTCAATACAACAGAAGTACACACACACACACACACAAACAAGGGATAAATACTATAAAAGCAGTTTAATGCCAAATAACTGCAATTTGTCGTAACTTTATAGAATGTATCAACACTATGGATCAGCATGATTGTAAAGCCTTGTTTGTCTTTAAATATGGTATATGTACAGTGATGCAAATATTTGATGTTCAAGCTAATAATTACTAAATAATTTTATTTTGTAAGATATAAATTATTGTTCATAAAAAAGCATTAATCAGAGATGTGCCTGTGTCGCTGATGTAAATTTACCGATTGCATTATTATTTTGTTATTTCTTTGGAACATACAAATACATATGCACAGCTGATCTTTTCCCTTTGTACTTTGGTTTATGGTAACCACCTCCCATTTTAATATTTACATTCACAGTCTGTAGGACTATACTAGAATAGGAGGCATTAGCGACAGTGTGGGGCCAATATGTCTCTAATATTTATATTTTATTTTGGTGACTGAATGTTGTTGCTCCAATGAGTGTGTCACTTTGACAGTGGCTCCCATATAGTTTTAACACAGTATGCAAATACAGCGAATTCTACAGACCTATTTGACTGATAGACTGTAGCGGATCATGGTTGGCTAAAATGGAACATTTATTTATGTCTTAACTAATTTTCAAAGCATTTCATTATTACTGAGGTTAATGCAACATGTGGACATAGGTATTTTTCGGGGTACAGACACAATACAGGTTTTTGAAAAGCATGTAGGAACCAAACACAGAGACAATGTGAGGTTAAAATGTCCATTGAAACATACAATAGCTGACTAGAGCAGATCCTAAGGACACAAGATGGGATACCGTCTGGGCCAGCAGCTTTGCATGCTTTGTCATATTTCAAAACCTTAGTCCCTGCCACATGCACCTGGAGTAGTCGGAATACTTTTCAAAATGATCCTGGTATTGTATTTTAGTTGACCTGATGGCTTTCCTAAGCTCGTACCAGGTTTAATTGTAGCGATCCTTATCCCCTGCTTTAAAAGTGGTGGTAATTTCTTTCAATTTGAGCTAAATATTGCTATGACACAAAACAAAAACAAAGAAACAGAACCAAACAGTGCTGCATTCCTGTTGTGCATTTTTTGAATTTGCATTAGGTGAATTCTCTGGACATCTAATATGATCGATAGTCATGTGATGCAGAAAAGAGGTATTGCTGAAGTATACTTCAATGTGTCTGCCGGTGATGGCATACTTTATCATTAATTTAGTGGGCAGTATATACTGATTGAGTATGTAGTATGCAGTACGTTAGTATGCATTTTCAAACATACCCTGAGTCTCGTAAGCCCATATCCTGTGTAATACTTCTGACAAACTGACTGTGGACCATAGACTGTATATAAGAAGTGGAAATAGCCACCGTAACGTCACCCATTGTTATGTGGACTATGGTTTTGAAACCTCGAGTTTGGCATTTTGTCTATTGTCATCTTGTTCTTTTTTAAACCAAAAGTGACATGAGAGGGTGGACCTAAGTACAACCGAATGCCTAACAATGTTATGTATACATAACATTGTTAGGCGACCAAAACGTTAGAACTCACAGATTGAACAACGTAGAGACTTGTCAATCACAAGGTCATTCAAAGCTACAAGTAAAATGACTTGATTGGGAACAAGAACTGGTAAAGTATGTGATGGTGCATCAAGGAGTAGAACTATGTCACTGTAGGTAAAGCTGAACTTACTCTACTCGCATTGCTACTCTGATGCATTCGGATATGATGCAAATGCTTTTGGCAATGATTCATTTTTTTCCAGATTCTCGATAATAAAGTGTCTTCTTCCTCTTGCTAAGTGGTAGTTACTCATATAGCAGTGCTTTTCATGTAGTACCAGTACCTGATCTGTGTGATATTGCACCAGACTGTCATGTTATTTTAGACGGTTTTTTTTAAAACGAATGGAAAACCCATCACATTGGCCTTTGTACTGTCGCTCAATTTGATTACCTGGAGTGTACAGTATAATGGACTAAAGATGGGGGGCTGGACTCTTTTTACTGACTCCAGTTTGTACAAGTCACTCACTAAACAATGTCAGGTTTTCAAGTAATTTGAGTCACCGAGTCAGTCAGAGCAGCAAACTCCAGCAGCAACAAACAAGACCAGTTTGTTACACACACTGCAGCATTAAATAACAAGTCAAGAAAATCACTCTTATCAAGCAATAATTACAGAGTGATGGTTAATGGTTAATCAATCAAAAGCGAGTAGTAGCAGTTAGATGTTAGATGTTTTCAGGGGAGACCCAGACCGCTGGACTTTCCAGTCGCACCAAAAATGAACTGGATCCGGTTAACAATCAAAAAGTATTTAATAAACAAGAGAAGCTAGAACAGTTGCAAACTGAATTACTCTATCGATATCAATATGTCCCCAGGGCAGAGTTCTCACAAGGCCCACTAAATAGCCCAGCCCAGCTGGTAAACGAGTGGTAACGGCGCGACCTCTGGCCAAAACCCTCTGGAACTAAGCCTATATTTAAAAGTCTCTGTCCGAAAGTTTAAATGTCCAGTATCAGCCTCTGTGATTGGCCGAAATTCAATAGCCCCTCCTGGCTTGGGGCAGTTATCTCAGTGTTTGGTTGAAGTCGTCCGGACTCCTCCTCAGGTCCTGGTGGTCAGTTGTCCACCCCTCTGTCCTCTGCTGCACCTCTGTAAAGTCTCACTCAAAATGTTCCCTTTCTGACCCTCAAAACTATTCATATAGTGTTTTAATACCTTTAGTGACTATACTTCTATGGTTTAATACATTCAATGAGTAAAATACTGTAACATAATATCCTCTACAAGTAAGAATATTGTAAACATAATACATTCCATAAGTAAATATTTTGTGACTCTAACATATTTTGACATTCTTTTTATTGTGACACTTCTACTCACCACTTGGGGTGTTATTTAATCCTACTTATAATATTTCTAATACTGAAATCCTCCACACAGTCTACCAAAAGGGGACAAATTAAAAAGTTACTGAGTGAGTGATTTGTGTTGTTATTGGGCTAGTAGTAGCAGCAGGTAGGTGGGGTGAGTCAGTAAAGTCATTGGAGATCAGGACTTGTGAGACCGGTTCAATTCCAGCCAAAGACATTTGTTGCATGTCATAACCCTCTCTCTTTCAATGCTTCTTTTCCATATCTACACTGTCACTTTCCAAAAGCTAAAGGCTAAAAGAAAATGTCTTGTAGCAAGTCAGTGAGTCTTGGAACTCAACTGTTAATTAACATTGGTTTTGTGAATTGACAAAATAACAAAAAATAAATATTGGCCATTGGCAGGTTCTGATGTTTGAAAAGAATAAGGAATGTGTTGTGTACTTTACATTTCATAAAAGATACAACATAGTGGCGAGTCTTTTTCTCCAAGAAAGATCTAGATGATTACATCACTTCAATTTCAGACAGGTACCTGGTAGGTAACTCAGTAGTTGCCTAGTTGAAATGGCAGACAACTAGTGATCAGAGTGGTTGGAATCTCCCCAGCATGATCACACAGACATAGTGAAAAGCCTATAATGACAAAAGACCTAATTGACTTTCCATTGGTATTGTTTCTGTGGTGTTTCTGTGGGTCACCACCGCATACAGTGCTGTTAAGAGGTCATGGTCATTTCACATACTTCTTTGAGATCTGGCTGAATCTCCCAGTTTCACTTGTTGTATCACTACTAGTGTTGAATACATCCTAATACAGCAGTTTGGCATAATTTTGAGCCATTTTGAGATCTCATATCTCTCCTCCATGGAATGTTCTGCAGATTAGGACCGAGCCAAAGTAACGAATGCTAGAGAATATCACGGCGTATATAGAAAAACATAGAAAAAAGAGATTTAAAGCATACGGTTAAAGTGCTTGATCCCCACTGCAATATCTATTCACGTGCATTAAGTATGTCCATTGTGCCTGCCTTGTATAAATGAGCAAAAACTACAACCCAGTTCAGGAATTATCAACAGGTCAGAGTCTGATAATGGAGCATTAGAATCAGAAATACTTAACATTTACATTACAGACATTTCTTTTTTTTTTTTTGTTATTTAATTATTTATATATTATTGATAATATACCAGTATTTGAGTGACTCATTTGAGTGATCACATTTAAAGTGATCAAAAACGTACTGAAACTTGACCCGAAAACCAAGTTAATTACGTGTAACACTCTTACTATTTATATACAGTTGTGTGAAAAAGTGTTTGCCCCCTTCCTGATTTCTTATTTTTTTGCATGTTTGTCACACTTAAATGTTTCAGATCATCAAACAAATTTAAATATTAGACAAAGATAACAAGTATACACAAAATGCAGTTTTTAAATGAAGGTTTTTATTATTAAGGAAAAAAACAAATCCAAACCTACATGACCCTGTGTGAAAAAGTGATTGCCCCCTAAACCTAATAACTGGTTGGGCCACCCTTAGCAGCAACAACTGCAATCAAGCGTTTGCGATAACTGGCAATGAGTCTTTTACAGCGCTGTAGAGGAATTTTGGCCCACTCATCTTTGCAGAATTGTTGTAATTCAGCCACATTGGAGGGTTTTCGAGCATGAACCGCCTTTTTAAGGTCATGCCACAGCATCTCAATCGGATTCAGGTCGGGACTTTGACTAGGCCACTCCAAAGTCTTCATTTTGTTTTTCTTAAGCCATTCAGAGGTGGACTTGCTGGTGTGTTTTGGATCATTGTCCTGCTGCAGAACCCAAGTGCGCTTCAGCTTGAGGTCACGAACAGATGGCCGGACATTCTCCTTCAGGTAGACAGCAGAATTCATGGTTCCATTTACCACAGCAAGTCTTCCAGGTCCTGAAGCAGCAAAACAGCCCCAGACCATCACACTACCACCACCATATTTTACTGTTGGTATGATGTTCCTTTTCTGAAATGCCGTGTTACTTTTATGCCAGATGTAATGGGACATACACCTTCCAAAAAGTTCAACTTTTGTCTCGTCAGTCCACAGAGTATTTTCCCAAAAGTCTTGGGGATCATCAAGATGTTTTCTGGCAAAACTGAGACGAGCCTTTATGTTCTTTTTGCTCAGCAGTGGTTTTCGTCTTGGAACTCTGCCATGCAGGCCATTTTTGCCCAGTCTCTTTCTTATGGTGGAGTCATGAACACTGACCTTAATTGAGGCAAGTGAGGCCTGCAGTTCTTTGGATGTTGTTCTGGGGTCTTTTGTGACCTCTTGGATGAGTCGTCGCTGCGCTCTTGGGGTAATTTTGGTCGGCCGGCCACTCCTGGGAAGGTTCACCACTGTTCCATGTTTTCGCCATTTGTGGATAATGGCTCTCACTGTGGTTCGCTGGAGTCCCAAAGCTTTAGAAATGGCTTTGTAAACTTTTCCAGACTGATAGATCTCAATTACTTTGTTTCTCATTTGTTCCTGAATTTCTTTGGATCGCAGCATGATGTCTAGCTTTTGAGGATCTTTTGGTCTACCTCACTTTGTCAGGCAGGTCCTATTTAAGTGATTTCTTGATTGAGAACAGGTGTGGCAGTAATCAGGCCTGGGTGTGGCTAGAGAAATTGAACTCAGCTTTCCAAAGATGTGATAAACCACAGTTAATTTATGTTTTAACAGGGGGGGGGGGGGGCAATCACTTTTTCACACAGGGCCATGTAGGTTTGGATTTCTTTTCTCCCTTAATAATAAAAACCTTCATTTAAAAACTGCATTTTGTGTTTACTTGTGTTATCTTTGTCTAATATTTAAATTTGTTTGATGATCTGAAACATTTAAGTGTGACAAACATGCAAAAAAATAAGAAATCAGGAAGGGGGCAAACACTTTTTCACACAACTGTATATACATATGTAACATAGTTAGTTGTTCAGGTTAACATGTCTGTTGACAAAAATAATGTGAACTAACTTGAAAAGTACATAAAAGTAGAGCTGACTTAATTTATTTGGACCTAGAATAGACTATAATCGCCATGTTTTAATAAAGTTAACCATTTGTTTTTTTATGTGTTTTATTGCCAGAAAATAATTCTCTAACATTAACATGATGCCGTCTTTCTAGACAGAGCATGCGCTATTGTCCACAAGTGTGACCGTTCTACTATATTGTCCTTTGTCATAAATGCAGGTATGTTACAGTATGTTGCTCTATAGAGTGTAGTAATAAACATGCAGATGGAGTATTTTCTATGGTCTACTTCACTAAGTTAAATAATTGTTATAAGAGGACAAATATTTTTTTAAAGGGTAACAGTACAGTGGAAGAAATCTGTATAAATATAATATTGTTAATATTTTTTGTATTTCTCCTGAATTTAAACCCACGATAGGCTCACTGTATCATTGTACCTCTGTATCAGTGTATTTAAAAAGTAAACACATGGGTAACCTTAAAAGCAACGGAGGACTTGCCACTAGACAGAGCATGCAATTTGTCCTTGGGCAAGACACTTAACCCCAAGTTGCCCGTAGCTGTGCCGGTGTGTGCTGTTGTATGCATGTTAGTTAGTCCTGATGGGCAGGTGGCACCTTGCATTGTAGCCCTTGCCATTAGTGTATGAATGGGTGTGAATGGATGAATGATGACATGTCCACTCAAAAAGTGCTTTGAGTGGTCAGAAGACTAGAAAAGTACAGTCCATTTACTATTTACCTGGAGACATCTCACAGAGGTCACACATACAAACATACATACATACACAATTTCTTAACTAATGCTGACTATGAGAATTTAAAACAAAAAGATTGCTCGAAATAAACAAAACTAAAGATAGGTTGGCTTGTCAATAATACTTCGTTGTTGTTCCTGTTACGTGTTGTTTTTAGCGACAGGTTGTTTGCTATATGATTAGGCAGTCACTCTCCCAAACTTATGAAAATAATGAGCTCCCTAGCTGAGGAGGTGTCAGAATGCAGACAGTGGTAATTAGTTCCCAGTTCTTGGAGGTGTGTGAAGTCTGACATCTGCCTGCATCCCCACCAGACCATCATTCACACTTCTAATTGGTGTTTATGTTGCATTAATTATTATTCTAGACACAAGGTAAAATAACTTTATTGTAATATGCTATTTCCCATAAGAAAGACACAACTTTAGATTGCAAGAAACTGGAAGTGGCATGATGCCACATTGTGTAGCAACTCTTGACCTTTTCCTTGTGTGGCATGCATGTTCTCTCCATATTTTATTGTACTATTTCTGAAAGGATAAATACATACAACTGATATGAATTGGGTTACTTATGGTAATAATATTTTATGCACATGCAATTTATTGACATAATGCATTTGTATCACTGGTCCTCAGCCAACAGATAACAAAACAACTCATTCAAATAAAAAAAAATCTTCTTTCTTGAACACTGTGCAAAACTAACGTGGTGATAAACAAAACCTATAAATTACTATTTTAAGCAGTCTGTTTTTCAGTCACCTGTAATATTTTCCTTGGTTAGACATAACCAAGGAAAATCACCTGGAAAATCACCTGGATGCAAACGTTCCAAATCCTAATACCACAGGTGACAACCATCGAGCACCGAAAACGGAGGAGTTTGAAAACGCTCCCGAGGACGGATAAGTTTGAAAACGCCGGGCTTGCATTTTCGTGTGGACGGTCGAAAATGGATAAGTTTGGAAACGATGACGCACACACCCGCATTCGCTACTTGATTGGTTCGTAGCAGTCATGACATGTCCTTTCCTGATTCGTCACAACCCCTATCACCTGACCCTATCACGGAAGAAAACAAACAGCCAGGGCTACCAGTGATTCATTTCAATATGGATAACGAATTTCAAGGGTCACTTGCTTTGTTGTCTATACTAGCAGCTGTTGTGCAGTTAAATTCTGCATTTTATAATGCTACTACTGCCTACATGTGAAGGAGGCAAGCTATTATTCAAGCGCTGTGCGACAATTCCCGTGTCCGTTATCAGCCCTACATGGAGCGCTGGTTTTGGGTGAGGCCAGGAAGAACTTTCGCCTGGTGGAATAATTTCATCAATGAAGTTATGATTCCCGAAGAATGGCGAGAAAACTTTCGAATGTCCAGATCGGCATTGATCAACCTTAGCGAAATATTACGTCCGCATGTGGAGGGAGCAACAACCACGATGAGGGCGCCCGTGGATGTACTTACAAAGGTAGCGTGCACGTTGTATACCTGAGTGACGAGGGCAGACTCCGGAAAACCGCTAATGCATTTGGACTATCTCAACAAGTTGTTTCAGTCATCATCCGACAAGTCTGTAAGGCCATGGGTCCCAAGTACATCCGAAAACTGAGTACAGAGCCCGAAGTGAGGGACCTTGTGGTCAACTTCTACCAAGCACACGGTATGCCACAATGCTTGGGGGCCATTGACATATCGAAGTGAAACAACCACGTGCTAAATCGACAGACTTAGCACGTGAAAGGGGAAACATTCTTTGAATGTACAGGCCGTGTGTGACTACAAATACTGTTTCACGGACGTAGTTGTGAAATGGCCGGGAAGTGTGCACGATGCGCGTATATTTCCCAACTCGCAATTTGTGACTGTGAAGGATTTCAGTATTAAAAACATTATTAGTAGGATTATATAACACCCCAAGTGGTGAGTATAAGAATGTCAAAATGTTAAAAAGTCACAATATGTTTACTTATGGAATGTATTATATGTTTACAATATTCTTACTTATAGAGGATATTATATGTTACAGTATTTTACTCATTGAATGTATTAAACCATAGAAGTATAGTCACTAAAGGTATTAAAACACTGTATGAATAGTTTTGAGGGTCAGAAAGGGATCATTTTGAGTGAGGCTTTACAGAGGTGCAGCAGAGAACAGAGGTGGACAACTGACCAGCAGGTCACAGAGAGGAGGAGTTCAGAATGTGTGCTACTAAGGATCGATATTGGGAGGGGACAGGATTCAAATGGAGCCAATCACTGATCGACGGAGGATCATTCAGACGTTTTAGGACAGTTTCGGACACTTTCCGACTCTCAGGGGATATAAAGAGAATGTTCTAGAGAGCATTCCTCAGACCACATCCTCTCTCGTTTTTCAGTACCTGGAATGGCCAGACCTGTGAGTGAGATGCGTGCATGTGATCTCTGTTCTCGAGAACATTACTATTGATAGTTAATTCAGTTTGTAATTGAACTTCGTGTAGTACATTAAATATTGTTTTGATTTTGAACCGGATCCAGCTAATTTTTCTGGTGCGCGTGCGCAGTAAGAAGTTCGCAGCAGAAAAGTTCCTGCGGCCTAGCAGGCTCTCATCCTTTGTTTTAAGCCTCAACATGACCTAAAAGATGGAGCAATTCCCCCATGCCCTAAAGAATTGATAGAGGGCGAAGATGCTGTCCCTGTTTTTCTGCTGGGTGATCCTGCTTATCCCCTGATGCCATATCTCATGAAGGAATACCCTAGGGCTGCAACTACCGATTATTTTAATAATCGATTAATCTGGCAATTATTTTTTCGATTAATCGATGAATCGGATATTAATGGGCCAAAAAAGGCGAGTGAATAAAAACGTGTCTTTAGTCTTACAAACTATACCACCCCTGCTTTACTACTGTTAAACGAGCTAACGCTAACTTGTCATGCTTGTCAAGCTGGATAACGAGTAAACACCAGCACCAGAAGAGCTACTGGAGGGACGTTACGTTCCTCACTTCAAAACGGAACAAAAGTAGGATTCTGTAGTGACTTACCCTGCTGTTGAACTCCCTTCCTCCTCATCAAGGACTCCAACATGTTTACGTTTTAGGTGCTGAATCATCACCGTGGTGCTCCCGTGCCATGCCATGTCGCTTTTGCATATCTTGCAATTAACACACTTTTTCGATTTATTTAGTGTGAAATGCTCCCACACTTCGCCCCAGCGTTGAGATGTTTCTCCTGTCATCATTGACTGCCGTTGTTGAATCAGGAAATAAATACTGTAGCCGTCTGTATTCACCCAGAGCTCTACGATACCTCATATCAATAGAGACCGGACCAAACTATGTGTATATGTGTGTGTGTAAACCATATGGTACAAACAATAAATAGACGCTGCCGTATTTACGTCTACATGACGTTATTCTGAGTGTTGGTGGAGCTGCTACAATGTTAGCATAGCCTAGCACCGATCCATCCAAGCTCCATTGAGAAGACAAGTACAAATCGGCATCATTACGTAGTTATTTCGGAGTCCCTTTTTGTCGGAGAAGACAAGTACAAATCGGCATCATTACATAGTTATTTCGGAGTTTATTGCCGTTAAATCACAGCCAAATCAGTTTATTTTGTGTTCATACAGCGACGTGTGGCTTGCTAGACACAGTGAATACACTTCGATAAAATACAAAGAGCTTCTAGTTGGTTCAGAGCTCCTGGTTCAGGAAACTATTTTGACAGCAGTTAGTTTCCCGGGATATCTGTGACTTCCACAACACGTACTAAGCAGAAATAGAGGTTATTTTTGCCATGGTTAATGGCGGACAGTTGAACGGCTTTCAGGGCGATAAGCCACGCCCCCTCTCCGGCGCGTCCAGCGCGAATGAACACAAATAGTCCCCGGCGATACCCGGTCTCTATCGCCTCTACCTCCGCTCTGCTCTGCCCGCGCTCAACTCAACTTTTTTTTTTTATATTCATAAACATCTCCGCGACTTATTGAGTGGCGTAATAATCGCGCGACACAACGAATCGATAATGAAATTCGTTGCCAACTCTTTTAATAATTGAATTTTATCGATTCGTTGTTGCAGCCCTAGAATACCCCAATGGCGGAGTTACACCACAGGAGCAGTATTATGGGCTATCACTTTGCAAGGCACGCATGTTGATTGGATGTTCATTCAGTTTGAAGGCAAGATTTGCTACTTTAAGGAGGGCAATGGACATAAACATGGAGGACCTTCCCTTTGTCATCTATGCTTGTTTTGTGCTCCACAATTGAGGTTCACAAAGAAACTGTTAGTGGAACAATGCATAAATGCTGCTCTGCAGTACGACAGGGACTTCCAGCCACCTAGCAGAGCCACGAGGTCAGACAACAACGAAACCGAGGGGAAGCATGTTAGATGTGTGCTCACCACATTTCTTGACCCATAACATAGTAAAACTTGTATTTGCTAGTGTTCCTTATAAATGCTTTTTTTTTGCCTAATCTGTCTTGAGTCTGATGTACGAAAGAGGGGCCTGCGTTGTACAGTGATACAACACAAACCCTGAATATCTGATGCATGCTGGCTGACCTCACTCCGGTGATGAAGAAAGTGGATTCAGTCTTATTTTATTGTTTACTTTATCTAAACTTACGAGCAAAAAACACACCATCTGCATGTTTGTAGGTTGTAGATGATTGATTTTTAACTAGTATTTTTGTGTGAGATAATAACCGTGTCTCACATTGGAGTAGAAGTTAAAAGGAATACTTTGCTAGACAATAGCATATTAATTGTTTGAAACATTATTCAACAAATGGGATTTTTTTAGCATTTATAGCATATTATAGATGTGTTTTGCTGTAGATGGCCATTTATCAGAAGACAAACCGTTTGCAAAGTAGGCTGTGAATTCTACAGGTTGTAGATGTTTGATTTTCAACTGTTCATTTTTTAAAGTCTTTTTGTGTGATAATAACCGTGTAGCTTTGGAGTATCTTAGTTGGTGGTTATTGTGTGTAAATGATAAAGGCGATAGAGGCGGTCCATTGTAGATGACCACCGGCCCATTGTCTCCACAAACTCGGCGTCTGTGGCTTATAGACGATGAAGGAGCCGCCTCTTAATTTCAAGATCTTCCTGTGCCACTGTGTCCATGGAGAGTTTCCTCTTAAGCCTTTCCCTCCTGTGGCCACCTAGGGACGCATCCAGTCTCTGGCGGCGACTTGCCTCCGTCTCTGCAGAGGTCGCATCCTCTGTCCCTCTGTCCCCACCTGACACGGAAGATGACCCAGAGTCAGAGGTGCTGCCGTTGGCTCCCAGGGCCTCCACTGCCATGTCTTCTGTCTCGATCCCTTACCTAATGGCACTGGTAGCTGGAGAGCCTCCCCAAATTGACTCGCAGAGCTCAAAATACAGCAAAACGACTCGTCCATGGCCACTTTTTTTGCCAGAGTCCACCGCTTGTCTGTAGCGGACTCGTATGGCCTTAATCTTTGTCGTTAGCTGAACTGTGAACACAAAACAGAAAGACATTTTTTAATATCTGTTGTGTAAGGCATCAAATGTGAAGTAGGAGTATCAAGTATCACAAAATAGATATACACAAACAAAATACTGAAATAAGAGTACCTCAATATTGTAATTAAGTACAGTACTTGATTAAATGTAGTTTACTCTACTTTGGCTACTTAACACCAAAGATATACTGGAATGAAGCATTGCTAAGTTGTGGGTGGTTATCTGGATCATAACAGTTTCATCTTCGCTCTACACACCCCACTATTCCACCCCCACCCCCCTCCCCCCCAGGAACAAAGGTTGTTTGTGCAAAATGAGTGCAAAATGAAAAAAAAGATACACATTAAGAAGGTAAAAGACACAAAACAGAACCTTTAAAACTTCAAGCCACAACTTTTTAGCTGGGGCTCCATACCTTTGGTAAGTTCTTCTTTGTTGTGTGGGTACTCTTTTCCCATTGTCATGGCGTCCACCGGCGTGGGATAATGCTCACGGAAATGGTCCAATACGTCGCCGTACTTGTTATGTAACGACTCCCAGTCCATATTTTGCGCCGCGTTGACCACCTTGTACTCTTGTGTGACTTTCAGTGGTAGTGTCTGACCACCACGGAAGTAAAACATTGTACTCTGGTGATGCACGTGTGTTCTGGGAGACACACTATTCTAAATTAGCTTAGCAGGAAAACCAACAGCAGCACACACGCTGAAAACTCCCCCCGTAGCGTTTAAGCAGCTGTTACCTACTGATTCAAACAGGGCTAAAGCAATCGCCACGCAATCCCCATTTCTCCAGACCATAATTCTTGCTTTATAAAATAATTATATTATATTATAAGACGGGATGCTTCGTCATTAACGGACAATGCATATAGTCAAAATCAATGTAATTAACACAATGACAAGAACAAAATTACAAGAACCAGTCACATATATTTATATGACAACAAAGCATGACAAATCAATCCAGCAAAACTGCGGTGCTATAACACGTATTCTACCGCACACTGAAGAGCACGGGCCATTCAAATATTATTCACATTAGAGGGAACAATATTAACCATATCATAAAAACGGCACGATACAAAAATTAACACAGTAGTAATGCTACTGCAGATGTAAAAACAAAGCAGTTTACTTACCAAAGCTGCTGTTCACTTAAAGACAAAGTATATCCTCCTTTCTTTGTTTACAAATAGTTTAATACCGCGGTTGTACAGAACATCGGTGCGGTTCAGTTCCAGTAAGAGGTCCTCCTGCGAACGTGTTCATTGAGTTGTAGATCCACTCGGGTCTCAGCAAAAGTTTTCAAAAGCACCGTAGCTTGTAAGTGTCCTGTCGTGTCTTGTTGCTGCCTTGGTTAGCAAATCTAGCGACCGTGGCTCACTGGGTTAAGAGGGTTGTACTTGTAGGCCAGCTCTGACAGCTCTGACATGTCAAACTAAAAATCTGATTGGTTGAAGACTATGACAATCAACAATATCGTCCCCATTTACTTAAACTGCAACGGCTCTCTTGCGGGCCTCTCTTCTTTCCAGCGCTGCAGGCTGGAAGCAGAGCAACTGAGGAAGACAATAGTTGTGCAATGAGAAAATAAGCTAAGGGGAAAAATAATTAGAATACATGTAGTGTATTTATGAAAAATTATTAAATTATAAAATAGCTATTGTCATACACGGTAGTCTAATGCACTTGCGCATATACTGGGGTTATTGGGCACAACCACCACAACTACCTGGTAATCTCAGATTATTACTCCAGGTTTCTAGAGATACTGCAGCTGCCCTCGACAACGAGTGCACAAGTTATCCAAAGACTGAAAACGGTCTTCGCCAGGTTTGGCATTCCAGATGAGGTGGACCCCAATTTTCAAGTGCGGAGTTCAAGGAGTTTGCGAGGCAGCTCGACTTCAAGCACTGCACATCCAGCCCTCACCACCCACAGGGCAATGGGCACGCAGAGAGAGCCGTACAGACGGCAAAGAAAATTCTCAAGCAAGAAGATCCTGTGCTCTGATGAGCTATAGGTCCACTCCCTGCTCCACCACAGGCTTCAGTCCAGCCGAGCTGTTGATGGGGAGGAAAATCAGAATCACACTCCCCACTCTGGAGAAAAATCTCCTACCCAGATGGCCCAGCAGGACAGCTGTGAAAGAGAGGGACGGGAGGGAGAAGGCTAAACAGGCTCACTACTTCAACCGCCGTCATGGAGTAGTGGCCCTGCGACCAGGAGATGTTGTATTCTCCAAGTTGGACCATGAAAAGTCATGGTCTTTGCCAGCGGTGATCTCAAGCGAGAGCACCACCCCGAGATCCTTCGTCATCAGGACGCAGCATGGAGCAGAGCTGCGGCGGAACCGCCGTCACCTCCAACCAGTGCCGGTTCCCCAGCCCATCCCAGCAGAGCACGAGGAAATCACAGGGACAGACACACACTCTGACGGAGCTAACATGTTAGAGACTGTTCCTGTCAGTCAGACAGGTTGTGGCTACACCCACAACCCCTCTACCCGGTCAGACTGTGACCAGATCTGGACGGGTGTGCAAGCAAGTCGACGGGCTTGACCTGTAGAAGTGCAGATTATATGGCCTTTGGGGGGGGGAAGAGAAAAGAAAAGTTGTACTGACATGGATGTGGTAATGTTGATTTGTGAAAAAAAAGAAAGTTATACAGCCATTGATGTTGATAATGTTTATTTGTTGTTGATTGGAAAGAGACCAGTGTATGTTGAAATGTCTCCATTTGAGTTAATCTTGGTTTATGTTATGTGCTGTCTGAATAGCCATTCTCAGTTAAAGTGTTCCTTTGATGTTACAAAGGAACATCAAAGTGTTCCTTTGATGTTACATAACACTCACAAGACATAACACTCACAAGAGTGAAGCCCGCTGCACCCACAGAGTAACGGTTTGGCTGAAAAGACTGTTCAGACAAAGCCCTCAAGCACAGCGGATATACCCGTACCTCAGTTACTGGAACACACCATTTGATGGACTGAAGTCGCCAGCGCAGCTGCTAATGAGCAGGCGTCTGCGCTCAATCCTATCAATCACGGAAAAACAACTGCAACCTGAACTTGTCTGTCACAGCTCACTGCAGGAGGCAACTGTGCCAACAAAGACAAAAACAATACTACGACAGGAATGCTAGGAGTGCCATGCACTAGAAGGAGCTATGGTCCGTTTCCAGCTTCTCACGGGGACATGGGAACCCGCAACAGTCGTCGAGCCAGCAGGTACCCAGAGATCCTACAACATTCGCACAGATGGAGGTCACATGCTCAGGCGTAACCGGCGTCACCTCCTGCAGACGTGTGAAAGTGGCGCAGGCCAGGTACTTCCACCAAACAACCACCAGATGGAGCCTGAGGACACTGAGTCTCAAACAGTACAGCAGGACACTGCAGGTCATACAGGTCCCAAAAAGCCACCAGACTACTACCACAAGATCAGGCCGCATAGTGACTTGCACCCAACAGAAGAACTGAAGGATATGTTCATGAAAAAAGTTTGAAATAGTTGAAATGCCGTTTTAGCATGAAATGTTTGTATGATCAAGTTCCATTAAGAAAATGCACATTTTTTTGTTTCAAAAGAAAGGGGATATAGTATCCTGGATACTTCCAGTTCAGGTAACTATCGTGTTGTGATGATGTCAACAATGTGCACAGTAGTGTGACACGTGATAACAATAAAGATGGACGCCCCACCACGCCCTGTGAGACAAACTGGTATCATTCGTTTTGATTGGACAATACACAGAATACTACATAGGCTATTGTGCCGAATACACAGTGCCGAATACACAGAGCGAAAGCACAGGGCACAACCTCTTGTATTATATTATATTTGTTTTACTTCTGTAAAAATGTTTTTACTTTGGTTGTCGCCTTTATTCCAAAATGGTAGAGGCATAGCTCTGCTGCTGCACACTGATGTTGCAATTGACGACAATTAGCTTCCACTTATAGTAGTGATAGTTCTTTACTTCTGCATTTTGTTGTGCAACCCTCTGTTAAATGAATGTTGAGTGTAAATATGTGTCCCACACATAAGTTCTCCATCCTTTCACTGCCCATGCCAGGGCCTCTTTTTCTGTTGTGGAGAACTTACTCTCAGCGGCTGACAGTGTGCTGGAAGCAAAGGCAATAATACATTTAGCATTGTCTGTTTGTCATTTTTAAAAACTATGTAATGAATTGTGAAGTGATATTCACCTAGTACATTAGTCACTGGGACAGTATGCCCAACCTTACTCCCTTAGGGTCTGTTAACATTTTTGAAGTGACTAGTGCAGGGGTCGGCAACCTTTACTATCCAAAGAGCCATTTTGCCCTATTTTCCACCAAATAAAATTTGTCTGGAGCTATAAAAGCTATTTGATATCACAGCTTATATAGTTTTATATATAGTTATATTATATATACAAAAACTATAGTTTGTTGTATTTCTGAAAATATAGAACAAGAATAAAGACAATTCTTCACATTTTATTGCTGTTTTACCTGTTATAACAATATCAAACTCTTATGAAGAGGAGAAAAAAACTTGAGAACAGGGGTAGGGGAAAACAGTTGAGAAATCGGGATAGAGGATTTAACTGTGGGAATAATCAACATACAAGATTCTGTTCATTCTTGCTTATAAATTATATTCTCTCTGAACACGTTTCTCTTTTTGGTGAACGTCATGTGAGATAACTTCTTCGATTAGCGCAATATTCCTGCTCTTCTTTATATTTCCTCATCTCTCCCCCGTGTGTCACGGTGTGTGTAAACCTCGCTCGAGTCAGGAAACTTGTCAGAATACCCATATTTGATTGGCTGAGCTGCATCACCTGATGTGATTTGCAATGCGTTGGTCGGTGTGTTTCCTGCACCGCCGAACAAGTACCGTAACGGCTGAATAAGAGGCGCCGGTTAAAGGCGCTTAATATGTGCCTAATATGTATAATTCCGTATTATCTATCAGATTTAGGACCTGGGTCCGGATCCGGTCCGCCAGTTGGGGACCCCTGATGTAGACTCGGGGAGCTGCAACAGAGGGGCTGAAGAGCCGCATGCGGCTCCCGAGCCGCAGGTTGCCTACCCCTGGACTAGTGTAATGGCAAAATATATTGAACTCTGTGTGTCAAATACAGACGCTGTATGTCCGTGTTGTGAACCCGAAACTTACGTGTGGTTAAAACTATGCAGTAATGAGGAACTTGCAGGTGAAAGTCTCATCTTACCTTGAAACCGTAACTGATTCCCAGTTGAACACATCTAGCAGAAACTAGATAATGAGCAGATCAAGACAGCCTGTGTCAAAAGACCTGTACTCCCCTATGTATGATTTATCTAGAGGAGGGGGCCTTTGTATGCATAAAATAATATGGTGTCTGATACTTCGTCGAAGCTTTGCCACAGTCTACTCAATACGTAGCTGTTGGGTTTTCTTCCCTCTTGCAAGAGAATAAACGGACAAAGACAAACTTCAATCTTGTTAACTTTATTATTGATTTGTGAACAAAAACTCTTCTCCCGATTAACATAGAAATCTTCCACAACACTAGCTAGAGAGACAGAGCACTCATAAATACAACCTGAAACTGACCGCATATGAGGCAAAAACATCTGTCCAGCTGACTATGTAAGTGTGAGATTGCAACTGTGTTTAAATATGTTTTGAGGAGCTACCTAATGGTCATACTTCAGTGGTTTTTATTTGGTTTTAATTTAATCATTGATTGCAAATCCTATTTTTAAGTGAGGTTACTTGGTTGATAGCTAATCATCACTGACAGTGCCATAAATGCACTTCATACAGCATACAGCAATTCTAAGATGTATGGGTTTATCAAGAGAAGCCAAAGTCATTAAACAGCTAAGACTCGATGTTCACATTTTTATCAGTCTTCTTTTCTTTTTTTTAAGTAACATTTCAGTTTGATTCTGATTTACCTGTATAAGTTTTGTGCCAAGTAGACAGAATTTAAGTTTCCTGCTCCAGTTCAGTTTACAGTATAGTCCTCGTTATATTGACAAGACTTGGAACTATGCCACGTTTTCTACCTCAGCCAATGTTTTAGCGATTTGTCACATATTTTTGAGTTTGTAACAGCTTCTTATTTTCACAGGATTTCCCCTTACTGCCTTCTGTACGAATTAGCATTTTACTGACTTTTAATGATTCACCATCGTGACCAGCACTACATTGCAATAAACGAGAAAAGTACTTGACTGACTTTTACACTAAGATCATTGCTAAATTAACAAAGTAATTTTCATCATTTCAGCATTGATTTTATTTTGAATAAAGAAATGTATTAACCTTATAATTTTCGCCTCCCTCCAAACAGATGGAGCCAGTGCTCTGCTACAAGTCCAGAAACAGATCATGTCTGAGGACCATCTATCCTTTGCCCATACGAATCACTGTCTACATGATTCTAGGGGTCACAGTCATTCTAACAGTGTTTGGTAACCTTTTGGTCACTATTTCAATTGTCTATTTTAAGCAGCTCCATACTCCAACCAATTACTTGATTGCCTCTCTGGCTGTATCCGACCTTCTTTTAGGGCTGCTAGTCATGTTCCCCAGTATGTTTCAATGTGTAGAGTCCTGCTGGTATTTTGGTGATGTCTTCTGTAAAGTCTACATGAGTTCTGATGTCATGTTGTGTACAACATCAATTCTAAATTTGGCATTTATATCACTTGACCGCCACTATGCTGTTTGCCAACCTCTAGTATACAGAAGAAAAATGTCTGTTAATGTTGTGTTGATCATGATTCTGCTCAGTTGGAGTATTTCAGCTCTCATTGGCTTTGGAATGATTTTTCTCAAGTTAAATCTTTGGGGGATTGAAGAATTCTACAATAACCACATTGTGTGTGAAGGGGAATGTGTTTTATTTCAGAGTGGACTGTCAAGTACAGTCTCATCAGCACTTTCCTTTTATATTCCAGGAATAATAATGCTTGCCGTTTACCTTAAGATTTTCTTAGTGGCACGGAGACAGTTGCACAGAATACAGAACGCAAACTCAGAAAGAATATCAAATACGAGCCAGACAAAAGCCACTACAACACTTGCTATCATAATGGGGGCGTTTCTTTCTTTTTGGACTCCTTTTTTTGTCTGTAACATCATTGATCCCTTTATCAGTTACTCAACACCACCAGCATTGTTTAAAATACTTGTATGGGTGGGCTACTTGAATTCTACTGTGAATCCTTTAATATATGCATTATTTTATAGTTGGTTCAGGAAGGCACTTAGATTATTCACTTCAGGTAACATCTTTAAATCTGACATTTCAGAAACAACACTTTTCAGCATGAATTGAAGCAAAGCCAAAAAAAGAGTGAAAAAGTGGATACAGACAAAATCATTGAAAATAAGGTATACGTGTAATGTTGCTCCCATCAAGCTGCTAAGAGGCCAACAGTAAAGACCAATGTTTAGGGGCCCCAGTGACTGAACATTCTAGCTCCAAGACTTTCATTTTCCAAAGCAGAAGAACGGCAACAACAGAACATCAGTACTTTTGGTCAGATTCTGCGGTGGGTCTACGGAAAGCCAGCACTCCTGTGACAATAAGCCTTAATCTTCTTCTGGGAACTAAAGGATAGCCTGGATACTCTTTATTATTTGATTTCAATTAGTGATATTTAATGAGAGATGTTATGGTGAACATGTGAGACTACATCAATGGATCAAAGTTCTTTATTAGATTTTATTGGAATTGTATTGCATTCAAAAGTATATATGTTGACACCAGTCAACATATATACTTTTTGAATGCACTTTAATGTTAAAGCGTATGTACCAGCATACGCTTTAACATTTAAAGGTTGACCTCACAAACCCTGATACCAGGAAGCCTCAATTGGCTCAGGCCAATTGGATCAGTTTCCATGGTAGCTTTGGTCAGACATGAAATATGAAACAGAAATGACTGAAAATAAGCCTGATTTTGATATTAGAATATTTAAAATCAAACAGAGCTATGATATGTGTGTTATTGTTTTTTGTGTTTCCATACTTAAAAGAACAGTGATATTTAGTGGCATCTAGTGGTGAGGTTGCAGATTGCAAGCAAAAACATGACCCTCCGCTCACCCCTCCGTTTCCAAGTGGGTCAGAGAACTATGGTGGCCTTCAGATATGGAGAGTTATGTTTAGGATTTTATAACTACAAAGAGCTACTCTGACAGATGCGGCCGTGAATGTCTTCGACAATCGAAGACCGCGTCCCGGAGTGTAGCGTATTTCCCGCTGGACTCTGTGATGCTGGAAATTATGTAGTGCAAATATTCCACCAGTTCCTGTCGCACAAACATGCATTATGTTGATCTATATCAAGTATAGACCACATCATGTAAATGTCATGTAAATCGGATTCCGTTTGTCACATAACCCTGTTTTCCTGTTGCCAGTAGATGGCGCTATGACTTTGAGTGAAAATTGGCTTGTAGACATCCTCACGCCATGACTGTTATCAAGTGTGGCAAGTTTGGGACAGATTTGAGCAAGTCCAGTGGAGTTACATCAGCATGTTGTTTAATGGCATGTTGTTTAACGCATTGTACATGGCTGCCACGCTACGGCTACGCCATTCCATCAAACGTAAAGCTGTGAGAAACGTTTAACTGCAAAGGTCTTTAGATTGTAAACTTGACTACAACGCTTTATAGGGGGCGCTATTGAGCCGACTTGTCACTCTGAAGCATTAAAATCCCATCAGAAGACTACATGCACAATTTTAAATGTGTGTGCAAATGTTTGGTTCTGGTTGGAGCAAAACACCACAAAAACACCTTCGGTTTTCATGGCACGGCAACGGCCTTTCACGAAATAACAAAGTTTGAGTAACTTTTCATCACTAAGGTCTTTAGATTGTACTGACCAAATTTGAAGTTGATCTGATTAATTCCCTAGGAGGAGCTTAAGTACAGTGCCTGGAAATAGCAAAAACTACACTAGAAATTCATACAAAATTCAAAATGGCTGACTTCCGGTTGGATTTAGGATAAGGCCCCAAGAGACTGATATTTAAGTCCACACGTGATCAGTGGTGTGTAGGAAATACTTCGTTACTGTACTTAAGTCGTTTTTTTGGATATCTTTACTTTACTACTTATATTTCTGTTGACTTTTACTTTTACTTCACTACATTTTGCAAAGAAAACTGATACTTTTACTCCGATACATTTCCCCTGAAACCTTCGTTACTCGCTACAAAATCAAATCTATCTTTAGAAACAAAATGAATCATGAGATCAACGTCGGGGACTGTGGTGGAACACAGACTGCAAGCAAGCAGGTTTGGCGAATCAGTGGTCCTAGCTTGCAAGTTAAATCATTGGTTAATCACGTTAATGCGCAATTGCAAACAAGTGCTCTCAAAGCCGCGGTGTTTTGATTCCCAGTGATGCCCAGGATGCTAGATAGCGAGCGACTACATGAGTAGAATTCCACTCTACGATGACTGATTTCATGATGGAAGCAGAAATGGAAGCACCTGCTACTCCCGCAACAAACGACGGTGGTACCGAAGACCAACACCCGTGAATCGCTAGCGAGTTAGTGAGCTGAGGAAGTGTTGACAGTTGTGCAGCACTAGTTGGCTAACGTTAGCTATAGCTAGCCACCACACCATAGGATTGACAGGAGCCGCGAGAGCGCAGCATTAGGGAAATCCTTCAAGCTGTCTGTGAAGCTGAACACAGCGGCCTGTGAAAGGCTGTTTAGCATCGCAGGACTAGACTTCAGCCCAAGAAGAGCGAGACGGAATTCTCGCAATTTTGAAAACCAACTTCTTTTGAAGATGAACAGGACATTTTTCAGTTTCAAGTAATGACTGGGTTGCTGCTTTAGTATTGATCATGTTTTGATATTTGAGTCATTTTGTGGATGATCAGATGGAGTTATGATGGTAGCAGTCGCCCAATTGCAGATTCAGCTTGAGCAAAACCTTTGCCTATTGTGTTCAATTCAGTTTACAAGGCAGGTGTCCTTTCTCAAAATACTGACCTGATGCATCAAGTGGATATTTTTTGCTGAACACAACATTATGCATTTGCCCTCTACATCCTCTAGTCGGAATGAGCATACTTATAAAAGCACTGTTACAACTCCTTCATAGTGTCATATTGCTTTTCGGAGAATTATGATGATAAGTTCATAGTAGATGCAAAAGTATACTTATGTACAATATATTATGTTGAACATTGTTGCTCCTGGATGGATCACAGCCAACCCAATTATTTTCAACACAACTCCTTGTCCTTGGTGATGGTGGCCACAGCACTTAAAAGAATAAACTTCATAATTCTCAAAATTCTGACGGTTTGCTTTTTTATTAACAGCATTTACTTGTACTTTTACTTTCAATACTTAAGTACATTTAATATCAGAAAATTACTTTAAGTACAATAAATATCAGATACTTTAAGACTTTTACTCAAGTAGTATTCTAATAGGTGACTTTTTACTTTTACTGGAGTAGTTTTCCAGTAAGGTATCTTTACTTTTACTCCAGTATGGCTTTTGAGTACTTTATACACCACTGCACGTGATATACGTATGTGCCTACCAAATTTTGTAAATCTATGTTAAACGTACTGCGAGGGCTGCTTTGTCGAAATCTTGTAGGGGGTACTATCGAGCCAACTTGCCACTCTGAAGCATTAAAACCATAATAAGTAACTAGATTTTGGGCTTTCAATCTGTCTGCCAAGTTTGCTTATGTTTTGAGCATTTTTAGACGCTCAAAAGCACCTTCGTTTTTCACGGCAACGGCGTTCAACGAAACATCAAAAGCTTCATGAACTGGCATTATGAACTTCTTACATTTGTGTGGAACTAATTTGATGTTGATCTGATTTCCCTATTAAGAGAAACAAGCCAAAGTTTAGAGACTTTAACTTCCTGTTACCAGTAGGTGGCGCTATGACTATTACACATAATTGGCCTGTAGATGTCTTCAAGACTGGAGTCTCATCAAAGATGTGAAATCTGGAAAAGATCTGACTATGTTTATTCTTTCATGGCGAAGGATCGAAATTTGCTGAGCCGCCAAGTCGCCGCCCTTTTACAAATTCTTAGAATCTTCACAATGAAGCATTATCAAGGTCTTAAGGCTTTTCTGACAAAATTTGAGAGGGATCTGATTAATCTGTGAAGAGGAGGACATAAAAGTACATGTTATGGTTGGTTATACTGGACCCATAAGCTGACACAGAGACGGCAGTAACCTATTAAAACCCATTCCTTCACCGGTGAAGGAATGGGTTTTAATAGGTTAGAGCAGGGGGAGAATGCAGGTAGAGAGGTGAGGCGGCATGAGTGGCGGCGGCTGGGCTGCGACGTAGGCACCGAGATCTTGAGACACAGGAAAAAGATGTTAATCGTAATTTCAAAAATAGAGAACACAAGAAAATACTCTGGTCGAGAAACAGACACAGACGGCCAAGGTTCTAGCTACCACTGAGCTGACGAAACAATCTGGCGATGAGAGGGAAGGAAGCCGGGGTACTTGAACTGCATGAGCTTGATGATCTGATTGCAGGCAGGTGCGGAGATGAGCCCATGAGCCCCCACAGTGTTCCAGGCATTGGTAAATGACGTACTCCAGGACTTTCCGAACCGTTTTGTGTTTGTTTATTTAGATGACATCCTCATCTACTCAGCGAACCTTCAGGAGCACCGTCCGGATGGTTCTCCACCGCCTACTGGAGAACAAACTGTTTGTTAAGGCTGAAAAATGCGAGTTCAATGTGACCTCAGTTCAGTTCCTGGGGTTCATTATCGAGAGGTGTCAAGTTAGGACAGATCCGGAAAAGATCAAGACAGTGACTGAATGGCCGGCCCCCTCCTCTCGGAAACAGCTTCAACAATTCCTGGGGTTTGCCAACTTCTACCGCCGATTCATCTGGAACTACAGCAAGCAAGGTAGCAGGCCCCCTCTCTAGACTCACGTCCTCCAAAACCCTGTTTGTATTGTAAGAAGATTGTAGAAAATATGAAAGCATAAAAGTATAACCGTTACAACATATAACTTGTTTGATTTAAAAGCATAACCTTTAACGCATATAACCTGTTTCATTTCATGATATAAGTGATTAAACATATAAATTGCAAATACGCTTTATGTAAAATGGTTACTCAAACATATAATCCTTCCTGTTCAAAACAGGATCAAACCAGTTACATTCTGTCTGACCTAAAAACAGGATGACCCATGTGTGAGTGACGCATGAAGGTAAGTTCCCTGGGCAGTGTTAGTCAAAAATGGTGAGAAACATAAAATAGGCAATAGTAAAGTATAGACGGTCTACATAACTATTCATACTGGGTGTTAGGGTTACATCCTACTGAGAGTGCCTAGGGCGTAGCCGTACAAGACTCAGAAAGACAATAATTCCGAAATCCTAACGATTCAGCTACGGGGTGAGATAAAGGCCGAAGGTATTTTTCTGACACCTCTGTGGGACACTAGCTCATGAAGGTTGGTCGGATTACCACCGTGTTAGGTGTGAGCCTGCACCGCTTTTCCCGGGGCAGGACCCGTTCACGCTACAGTATGGACACCAGAAGCCGGCCAGGCGTTCCAACTCCTCAAGGAGCGGTTCTCCTCTTCCCCCATCCTGAATCATCCCAGTGACACTCGACAGTTCTTCGTCGAAGTAGACGCCTCTGACACAGGGAGCCATCCTGTCACAACGTTCGGACTCTAAGCTCCGCCCCTGTGCTTACTATTCTCGCCGGTTGACTCCAGCGGGGAGAAATTATGACGTCGGAAACAGAGAATTGCTGGCAATCAAACTGGCTCTCAAGGAATGGAGACACTGGCTAGAGGGGGCCGTTCATCCATTCGTGGTCTGGACGGATAAAAACCTGGAGTACTTCCAGACCGCCAAGAGGTTAAACTCTCGCCAGGCTTGGTGGTCCCTGTTCTTCGGCCGCTTCAACTTTGCCATCTCCTACCATCCAGGCCACAAGAATACCAAACCCGACGCTCTCTCTCTCCAGTTATCCCCTGAGGGCCACGCCTCCAGTTCCACCTGGAGTACTCATCTGTCCTGGGTGGAATATGCTCACAACTCTTATACCTCATCTCAAATGGAGGGTCACACTCCATTTGAGGTCTCCCTGGGGTACCAGCCGCCTCTGTTCCCTGCTCAGGAGGCGGAGATAGCCGTTCCCTCAGTTCAGCTCCACCTCCGCCGGTGTAGGAGGGTGTGGAAGGAGACCCAGCCCGCTCTTCTCCGAACGGCAGAACAAAATAAACGCTTGGCGGATCGCCAATGCACCCCTGTTCCGCATAACCAAGTCGGTCAAAGGGTCTGGCTCTGCACCAAGGATATCCCTTTAAGGACCGAATCCCGGAAGATGTCCCCCCAGTTCATCGGCCCGTTTGAGATCCGGGCCATTATCAATCCTTCCTCAGTCCGTCTGAAACGCCCCTCGTCTGAAACTCCCCTCGTCCATAGTGGAGTCCACCCGACATTTCATGTCTTACAAATCAAACCAGTGTCCACCAGTGCCCTGAGCCCTCCGGCCAGACCCCTACCACCCGCCCGACTCATCGACGGATGTCCAGTTTATACGGTTAACCGTACAAACCACATGCTCCCTTGACCCGATCCCGTCCCCTCTTCTTCCGTCTATTGCGATTGAACTCCTTCCTTTCCTCACCCACCTCATCAACAAATCCCTCGTTTCAAGATGCTTTCCCACGGCTTTCAAGACTGCCAGTTATCCCCCTTCTGAAAAAACATCACTTGATGTCAAGAACTTCAGACCGGTTTCTCTTCTACCCTTTCTTTCCAAAACACTTGAACTGTCTTCCTATCTCCACCAAAACAACCTCTTGGACCCCAACCAGTCCGGGTTCAAAGTGGGTCACTCGACTGAGACAGCCCTCCTTGCGGTGACGGAGTCGCTTCACGCAGCGAGAGCTAAGTCTCTCTCCTCTGTCCTGATTCTCCTGGACCTGTCTGCGGCATTTGACACTGTGAACCACCAGATCCTCCTCTCCACCCTCGAGGGGATGGGCGTCTTAGGCTCTGCACTCTCCCTGTTTGCATCCTACCTGACAGGTCGATCCTACCAGGTGACATGGAGTGGGCCGTGTCGGAACCACGCATGCTGACTATGGGGGTTCCACAAGGTTCAGTCCTGGGCCCCCTTCTCTTCTCGCTCTACACAACATCTCTGGGTTCTGTTATTCGCTCGCATGACTTCTCTTACCACCCTTATGCTGATGACACCCAGCTGGTCTTGTCATTTCCCCCCGGTGACACTCAAGTGGAGGCACGCATCGCTGCGTGCTTGGCTGACATCTCGAAGTGGATGACGACACACCACCTCAAGCTCAACCTGGACAAAACCGAGCCACTGTTCCTCCCGGGGAAGGGTTGCCCGCACCGAGACCTGTCCATCACACCATTGACGATACCGTGGTGACGCCAACTCGGACTGCGAGAAACCTGGGTGTGACCCTGGATGACCAACTGTCGTTCTCAGCAAACATTGCATCGGTTACACGCTCCTGAAGATTCCTGCTCTACAACATCAGGAGGATTCGCCCCTTCCTCACTGATGAGACGGTGCAGGTGCTAATCCAGGCTCTTGTCATCTCCCGCCTGGACTGCTGCAACTCACTACTTGCCAGAGCCCCGGCGTCGGCCATCAGACCTCTGGAGCTTGTCCAGAAAGCTGCAGCTCGCCTGGTGTTCAATCACGCCAAGTTCTCCCACACAACTTCCCTTCTCCGTTCTCTACACTGGCTACCTGTAAGAGCTCGCATCCAGTTTAAGATTCTGGTGCTAGCCTACAGGGCAGTGAAAGGAACAGCTCCTTCCTATCTCCAGGCCTACACCCCCGCCCGACCACTTCGCTCTGCTGCCTCGGGGTGATTGGTTGCCCTGTTGCTCAGAGGTCCCTACGGCCGATCGACCTGGTCGCGGCTGTTTTCTGTCCTGGCCCCACAGTGGTGGAATGAACTCCCCACTGACGTCAGGACAGCGGAGTCGCTGCCCATCTTTCGGCGCAGGCTGAAAACTCACCTCTTCAAGAAGGCCTACCCTGAGCCTTCCACTTAGCACTTACAGTACTTAGCATCTATTGTATTCATACTAGCTTAGTGCACTTATTGTATTCATATTAGTTTGTGGCACTTATTGCATTTGTTTGTTTCTGCACTGTACGTTGGCGCTGGTTTATGCTCTTAGATGCTTGTTTGAAGAAAGGAGATGCACTTATGACTTCTGGTGACTAGTTGTTCTCTCGAAAACCGAAGTCGCTTTGGATAAAAGTGTCTGCTAAATGACTGTAATGTAATGTAATTTCTGGATTCTGGGGTCGGGGTCTCCAATACCTTGTGGATTGGGAAGGATACGGTCCAGAGGAACGTTCGTGGGTGTCCCGTTCAAGGATCCTCGACCCCACACTAATTCGGGATTTTTCCCCCATTGGAATGGTTAAGGTGAGACATTGACCTTGAATCATTATGGTCAGGCGTTAACCTTGAATGGTTTTGGTGAGGTGTTGACCTGGAATGATTAGGGTGAGGCATTCACGGGCGGCCGTGGCTGAATGGGTAGGGAGGGTTGTCCAGGCAACCGCAAGGTCGGTGGTTCAATCCTTGGCTGCTACGAGTGAAGTGGCCCTGAGCAAGTCACTGAACTGCTCCCCGGGCGCTTCTCAGCAGCCCACTTTATTAAGCTAGGGATGGGTTACATTTCATGTATGTGTATATGTATATGACGACTCTAATAAAATCATGTTTCAAATGTTTGAGGTTGGAAATTGACCTTGAATAGTTGAGGTTAGAAATTACCTTGAATGGTTAAGGTTAGGCATTGACCTTGAATGATTAGGTCAGGCATTGACCTCAAATGGTTAATGTTAGGCATTGTCCTGGGACAGTTGAGGGTAGTCATTGACCTTAAATGGTCAATGACTGGTTAGACATTGACCAAATGGTTAGACATTGACCTTAAATGGTTAAGGTTAGTCATTTACCTTTAATGGTTGAGGTTAGGCATTGGCCTTGAATGGATAATGCCATTTTACAATATACATGTTTTAAAGTACTGTTACCTGTTTGTTTGTCTACCATATTTTATTGTAAATTTGAATATGTTGCTGTTTTTAAATTATGTCTTGATTATCGTGTCGTGTTCATTGTTTATTGTTATGCACCATTGACCAAGTCAAATTCCTTGTATGTGTAACATACTTGGCAATAAATGGTTGTGGTTAGGCATTGACCTTGAATTGTGAAGGTTGTACATTGACCTTGAATGGTTAAGTTATGGCGTTGATCTCAAAGAGTTGAGGTTAGGAATTGACCTTGAATGTTTATGGTGTGACATTGACCTCGAGTGGTTTAGGTTAGGCATATATATACTTATGAAGTAAAAATATATACATATATGTACAAACGATATATGAAACTAATATTATATATAATATAATATTTTTGTTCTTAATTTACTATTTCTGCAATAGTGCCATATTACAGCTGTTTATGAGAAGAATTTTCCTCCTCAACTTTTGAAATACTCTGTTATACCAAAACAAATTAAGAATATTGTGTGTTGGGTTATATCATCTGCGTAGGATGATATAAGACCCTCTGATTGGATGGCTATTCTGTTAGTCAAATTTGTAGGTGGCGCTTATGCTGTCTTTTGTTATAAAGACAGAGATCAGCAGTGTCCCGCCCTAGCACAAACCTGTGTATCTTTGTCAAGGTTTTGGCATAGATCTTTGGGTTTATGATGTCTCTTGGCCTTTCTCAAGAGCAATACTGTTTTACAGGGTCAAATGCCTCATGTGTTGGAGCACAATTCAATATGGGGACCAAAGTTGCCCTCTATTTATTGTTTTCTTTGGGCATGCTCATTACCATTTTGGGGAACTCTGTTGTCATTGTGTCAGTAGGTCATTTCAAGCAGTTGCATCATCCTACCAATGTGCTTATTTTGTCTCTTGCTCTTGCGGACCTTCTTGTGGGTGTTACTGTGATGCCCTTCAGCGCCATCCGGACCATTCATGGCTGCTGGTTCTATGGGGATGACTTCTGTCTGCTGCACTCCAGTTTTGATTTGTTTCTCACCACTGTCTCTATTTTCCACCTAATTTGCATTGCTATAGACAGGCAACAGGCAATATGCAATCCTCTGCATTATTCAAGAATTTTCACAATGTCAGTGGCCTGGATTATGGTATGTGCTAGTTGGGCACTGGCTGCTGTCTATTCTTTTGGACTACTTTACTCAAAGGCCAACGAAGCAGGGATAGAAGATTATATGGCATCAATAAGTTGCCTTGGCAGCTGTAACCTTGTCTTTAACCCCCTTTGGGGACTCCTAGACAATGTAATCGGCTTTTTCTTTCCTTGCACTTTGATGGTTTGTCTGTACACTAACATATTTATTGTGGCTAATGAGCATGTAAAAAAAATTGAAGATATGAGCAAAAGTTCAATTAACAGAGGCAGAGGTGGGCTGATTAAACAGTCTGAGCATAAAGCTGCAAAAACTCTGGGTATTGTGCTTGGTGCATTCATCTTTTGTTGGATGCCCTTTTTTACAAATTCTATAATTGATGCCTACACTGGCTTCAGTACACCTGCTTCTGTCTTTGAAGCATTTGTTTGGTTGGGTTACTTCAATTCAACACTAAACCCAATTATTTACGCATTATTTTACCCCTGCTTCAGAAAATGTTTTTATTGTATTGTGACTCTAAAAATATTTTCCACAAATTCATCAACCATGACTATATCTGTTAAATGACATAGCTACAGTTAAAAACTATTCAAGATTTTCAAATAAGATATTTTTGAAACAAGTTCTTTGGCCAGCATTTAAAAACCTAAGAAACCTAATGATAGGATTTGCATAGTAGATGTTTGTGTTGAGCACATAGAGAGATCGATTCATATGATGGCATGTGTGTCATTTTGAATGTAGTGTTTGTTTTTGCAAGAGACTTGTAGAGCTGTGAGCTTACAGTTTTGAGAAAATTAGCCAAAGATTCAGAAAACGTGTAAACAAATGTGAAAAACAGTTATTAGGTGAAGTGAACACAATGTAAGCCAGTCACTGCATCATACAGATCTGTGTCCTTATTAGACTAGTTCACAGTAGTTATCCCTGGACATAAGCACATCTGAGCACATCTGAGCAGGATCTCAACTAATATTGTCTATTTGTTGGGTATACGATTTCATTTATGTTTTAATGTGCTCTAGAAAAAGCTCCTTAAACATCACCCAGTCAGACTAAAAGCTGTGTTAGGGTTAGGGTTAGATTTTACCTTCATGGTTTATATTTATGTGAAGCCTCATGAAAGCTTTGGATTTTCTTACTATTTTTGCTGAAACGATTTAAAGCTTCAAGGCTTCCTTCTCAGGAAGAACGGCGACACCTGGTGGCACAGAGGAATTAAAACGGCTGTTCAAGAGCGGACCTTAACGTCTCACTGTTTCAGTCCCAAAAAGTTTGTTATAGGCTATGTGTGCATTTTAATCTACTCATCCCCTTGTTCATTTATAGTAATGTTGAAGTAAAACTATACATTATTGTTGTATCACTCCAATAAAATAAATCATAAATGTGTTGTTCAGTTACATGCCATCTTTGTTTTTCTCCTGTGGTGGTGGTCAGTAGGCTCTATGTCCACTATAGGCGCTTACATTTGACCTTCATGGTTTATATTTATGTGAAAAGATTTCATATAAGTGGCAGTTTGATCAGTCCTTTGTGGAATGATTGTGATGCGATTAGGGAATAATTGTACACAGTGACAAAGTGAAAGAAGCAGTATATTGCATAATGTATTTTCAAGGTTTTAATTAAGAATCAATATTATATTTCCACTGTGCTGGGCTTCAGACAGCATCTCCCTTCTGGCTTACAATTTCCACAACACAGAGGCACTGGTAGAAAGAGGTATCGAGAGGCAACGAGATACATGTGGATAAAGTACATTCTGGGTGACCCAGTACTATTGTGGATCCTCAGACCTTTCCATGTGCTTTTGGCTCATGGTGACTTTGGCTCAGTGCTAGAGCGGGTCGTTCTTCAATCAGAGGATCGGTGGTTTGATCCCAAGCTCCGCTATCGACATCCCATTTAAGTTAGAGGGCAGTTAGTACTACCCTACTAGAGAGCTGCGCTCCATTAGTTCAGGATTACTTGTGGTTCCTAGAGTCTTAAAAAGTAGGATGGAGCCAGAGCCTTCAGTTATCAAGCACCTCTTTTGTGGAACCAGCTTCCTCGTTTCAGTCCGGGGGGCAAACACACTCACCACATTTTTAGGCTTAAGACTTTCCTTTTTGATAGTGCTTATAGTTAGGGCTGGCTCAGGTTTGCCTTGGAACAGCCCTTAGATAAACTGGTATAGGCTTAGACTACCGGGGGACTTCCTAGGATACACTGAGCTCCTCTCTCCTCTTCTTCATCTCTGTATGAATTGATATCCCATTAATGCTCATTACTAACTTTAGTTCTTCCCCGGAGTATTTGTGCTTTCTCGCCTCACAGGTTCCCATGGATCGCAGTTTTATCTGGACACTGGTCCTTCCACCCGCCATGGCCCTGCTGACTCCTACTATCTCTATTATTAACCTTATTACCGATACCATTAATGCACATTACTGACTTTGTTTCTTCCCCAGTCTTTGTGCTTTCTCCTCACAGGTTTCCATGGAGCATGGTTTCATCTGGACCTTGGTCCTTCCTCCTGACTCCAACTGCTAATATCACTTTTATTCTTACTCACTTACTATTTCATATTACCGATACCATTAATGCACATTATTGACCTGCTTCTTCACCAGAGTGTCTGTGCTTTCTCGCCTCACAGGTTCCTGTGTATCCGGGTTATACCTGGACCTGGTCTTGCCTCCTGCCGTGGTTCTGTCATACATTGAATGTGTTGTAATTCTGTTATCCTGTTCTACACATGACATCTATTGCACTTCTGTCCATCCTGGGAGAGGGATCCCTCCTCTGTTGCTCTCCCTAAGGTTTCTTCCTCTTTTCTCCCCGTTAAAGGTTTTTTTGGGGGGAGTTTTTCCTGTTCCGATGTGAGGGTTCTGGGACAAGAGGATGTAAAATGTGTACATATTGTAAAGCCCCCTGAGGCAAATTTGTAATTTGTGATTTTGGGCTATACAAAAATAAATTGAATTGAACTGCACCCGGCCCTCTAGTGGTGGAAAAGATGCACACACTGATCAGTGTGGGTTGTGGTGCAACTTTGACATAATGGTGACTGTTCTAACAGAAAGACTTTTCTATACACATCCATGACACTTGAAATTTCTGCAAAACTAAAGAGATTTTCCTCAACTGACTTATCTAAACTTGAGCAAAGACAAAGGGCACGGGTGAAAAATAATATTTTACCATTCCGTTTTGGATTTCCAATCTATTAAACTTCTGAACATTCAAGGTTTGAAGTTTTATCTAGTTCTGAAATGCTGTGAGAGAAATTGTTGCAGAAATCAGCCATGACATTGAAAATCTTCGAGATAACACTAAGCTACACTTTCTGTAGTCCAACACAAACTTGTTCCCAGGGAGAACAAAAGGAACAACTCTGTGTCCCAGCTGTGCACATGGCTCCCAGCATCCACAGTCCAACAATAAATAATATATACAATAAGCTTGTGTACTCCTTCGCTCCTATATCACACCACATCTCAAATACTGTCTGCACATAGACATAAACATTATGTAGCCGTAAAATAGGGTAGTGTTAAAAAATACCCAAATTTCACTTTGACACTCAGGAACTTGTATGCACTCGACTCATTCTTAACTTTAAGAACGATTTGATGCAATAAAGGATAGAATTCTACTCAACTGTCTATATAGCGACTCAAGTGTCAAAAAGCACTTCCACTGTCTGCCCTAAACCAGCCACAACTTCTGCAATCTACTTTCTCCTCGTTACGTGACCTTTTCAAGCAACATGACATTAATCACAAGCCTTTCCCCAAACACTTTCAATACTCAGAGTTACTACTGGTAAAGGTTATGACTAAGTCCATAAAGGCCCTACAAAAGCCAAAAAAATAACAGACACAAATCCTTTGAGTTTGTTCTTAGAAAATCTTTCTGTATTTACATGTTTGAACAGACAAGCAGGTACAGACAAAGAGTGCTTATATACAGAGCAGCACAAGATGTTAAAATGAGTGCTAAAACAATACGGTATTTACACTTTGACTACAGCGGAAAGTACAGACTAAGAACAAGCTTTATCACAAAACTTCTGGTACTCTACACAGTATCACAAATTCCATGAACTGTACAGTTAAAAACCAAACAATGGTAAATCTACATGAAATCCAATGACTCTCCAATTGAGAAGCAATGAATTATATATATTTACATTATATATACATATAGTGTGTAAGCATGTATGTTTTCATACATATATAGCTACCTATGGTGCAAAAGCAGCAAAAGAAAGAATGTATGGAATTCAATACTACAAAATAAAAGGTTTGTGCTAAATGGGCTGACAGACAAAATAATGTTACACCATACATGACCAATATACTAGCAAAAGAAAAGTTGCGCATCAGTAAATAATGTTCGCTCAAAGTCCTAACGGTCTGAAGTGAACAGAGGGTTACTGGTCAGTCATTCAAAAACAGAAGAGATTGTCAATAATACTTCAAGTTCATGCAAAGATATAAACCATTAAAAATGAAAAAATAAACTTTTTCCCTGTTGACCAACCAGCTGTGCAACTTTCCCTTCATTGTGACTCGGAAGGTGCAAAACAAAGGAGGGTGGGTGGGTTTTCCTGGGCAGGTTATGGAATAGAGTCGGAGCGCAGTAGGGGCACTTGGTGGGGAGGGACAGTCTCAGTGTCGGTCTCATCCTGGCTGGAGGGGCTGCTCACTGTGGCAGTGTTGGGTAGTGGTGTGATGGTGGTGCTGGCCACACTGCTGCTGCTGTTGGTGCTGGTGCAGCTGGCGGCAGGCGCTGTGGTCTGCTCCTCTTTGGGCTGCTTACTGGCGAACTCCGTGATGCTGAAGACAAACTGGAGGCAACCCACTTTGATGTAGCTGCCATGGTGGAGCAGGGCCGTGCCCTCCCAACCCGCCCCGCTGCCTCCAATCAGGCTGGAGCTGCTTCCCTTACAGCTGCACGATAGCTCGGCGCTGCCCTGAGGCTGGCTGCTCATCACTCCACCAGCCGGCAACAGACCCACCACAGAGCTGGGACCCTCGTCATCCTCGCGCTTCTTACTGCGACCTGCACCGAGAACACAGAGGGAACTTGCTTTCAGTACCAGGTACTTTTCTCAATTGAATTTTCCACTGCAGATAGTCCCCACTCAATGTAGCCAGGATTCTTAGCTGATCGTCATAGCAACACTGTGTGAAGCTGCCACATCATCATCGTTAATACAACACAAACAGTGTGTAGTCTCGCTGCATCCTCTCATTAGCAACCAAACAGAGGAAGGACTATACTTTGTCAATCGACCACAGCGTAGTTTTGCAGTTTTACAAAAAATCTGGTTTGAGTGGTTCGCTATTGACGGAAGCTTGGCTATTTAAAAATGGCAAGTTTGTGCAGGATGTTTTATATTTGCTAGATGTGCTAGTAAGGATTCTCTCTGACTAATCAGTGGTCTGCAGTGTTTAACCTCCATCTTTTAGTATCAGCTCAGGTTGCTTGGCACCTTGACCGATGCGATACCAAAAAAAGCACCAGGCACCAGGTACTAGTCGCAACTTTTACAAATGGAAAACCCAAAAAAGAAAGGTTCTAAGCAAGTTGAGTTGAACCGTACCATGCAGTGGAAATGCTGCCTAAAAGTAAAGAGAAAAGGGATGCAGGGTTTTTATGCCATTAGATGATGGCAGCAAGTGGCAATACAGGTGTCACGTCAATACATAAATCTTATGCAGCATTTCATCGGCATGGTGTGGCACGGCTCTACTCAATCTGCCTTTTTGGGTTTTCCATAAACAAAAGTTGTGGATAGTACCTGGTACCACCTCAGTCGAGGTTCTGAACAAGCTGAGTCGATACTAGTTGGTTCACTCCTGCCCTACCATAAATTGTACCTCTTCGGTGTTTGTGTATGTAATAACATTTCCAACACGAGCATCATCCTGTCTTTGACACAAGGCACTGAGGAAGATGTTAGCTGTGCTTTTTGACACTGAAAGAGCACAGTTCAAATCTTCTCTGGAGCCTCTGTTGCACAATTGTTCTGACAGCATCACTGATGACCCTCCAAACTGCGTGCACTATGAATACTGGGGAAAGTGTGTGAGAATGACATGTACTGACGTATGATGCCTTGGACTTTGGCCACCAGCCCACTTGGTGGAGATGGAGAAGCCTTCTCTGAGAAGTCACACGAGTAGAGGACGTTGTCCACTGTGGTGCCGTGCTCGCTGTAGTTGAGCAACTCATAATGCTTGGTATTCTGAAAAGGACACACACACAATCAACAACAGAACCTAATGTGTTTAATAGGCAGAGGTGGAGAATTATGGTAGAGTACAATAACATACATTTAAGCAGTACAGCAGTTCAAAAGCACATACCTCATCATAGAAAATACAGGCGTGTTTCCCCGATATGTAGTTGCAACGACCATAATTTGTAAGGCACACGTCCATGTCAGCACCTTTACCAAAACATTAGAATAGTAGGGAGTTTCAGTTATATGGAAAAATTCAATAATGCTCATCTAAGACATAGTTCAAATACATTGTTGCCAGTTTTAGTGTTGTCAATTCCATTTTAAAATTGTTCCACTAAGAAAAGGAGACACCTAACATTTATTTTGCCGTATCATCATGTCTTGAATTGTCTTAGAAAATGAAAACATGAGTACAATGTATGAACTGTCATGAAATTCAGTAGCCAGGGTGGGCATTGTCCGATATAATTGCCAATACAGTACCCGCATTTTGGTACAGATACCAAAACAATACGTTTGTGAATACCTTACTTTGAGAAATACAAACACATTTTTAAACAAACCCCTTTCTTTCTTTCAAAAAAGTGTTTCCCCAACTTGGGGGTCGGTACCAAGCTCCGTCTGAGGGTTCATGAAGTCATTGCCAGGACAGGAAATACACATTTCTGCTCCATCAAAATGTTTATTTACTTTTCTGTAGTATTTTATTTTTTGTTGTGAAATACTAGATAGTTTTACCTCTTTAAGCCTCTAAAATTGTTTCTAATGAGAATGTCACTCTTGAGTTCAACTGCTGGCAATTCATAAACACATAAAATGTCCAAGCTGTCAGTCACAAGTACACACTCCTTCCCTTAACCCTCTGATGCACAAGATTTTCAAAACATTTTAATGGACAGCATGGTTAAAAAATGATCCATGTTCAGTTTCTGTATGATTTAATAGATAACTGTAATGTAAAGTAAAGTAAAATGATGATATCACACAGGACTTTAAGAAATAGTTCATTATTTTGTTTTTATTATTACAAGTCATTCTATTAATCATTTCCTGTCTTGCTATTTAGAGAGAAATTTGGTTTACTCATCTCAAGGGAAACTTGCACTTTACTTGGGTCAAAAATGACCCGCCAGGATGAAAGTCAACAATATATTTGTTTTCTGAAGAGACAAAACAAATCATACTGGTGTAACATTTCTTTTTGCAGCAATTCTGGCTGTAAAAAAAAATGAATACTTCAAAATATATTAATTTGAGTTCAGAAATGAATAAATCTATGTAGTATGGTGCCCAATTTTAGAAAATAAAAACACTGCAGGGGTACCTTCCTGGATGCGTCTATGGTAGATAAAAGACTATAAAATGCCCTCTAGGGTGCCTTTCCAATTGTGAAAACGTGATGCAGGGCCCCCCGGGGTGCTTTTCAAATGGAGAAAACCATTTGACCAGTGGTTCTCAACTGGTCTGGCTGCGGGACCCACCATCACCCCTTAATGGCAAGCCGCGACCCAAATCGAGGAAAATGTTCAACTTCTCAAATGTATTTAATGTAAAGATGGTGCAGTTTGAACCTGAGCTGAAAATGTCCTCTGCAGTCGTAGTATAGGGAGCTCTCTTGTGCAGAGAAATTGTTCCTGTCAGTCCCCATCCCACACATGTTTCACGTAAACGAGTAAAACTGCTTTGTTTGTGATGTCTGTAGATTCGCCTATTTGTAATGCAAAATGACCACTTGCCTAAATTCGAGCTGTGGTCTGTTGTTTGATGTCATCCGACATGTCTTCAATTTGCCTACTTATAGTGTCATTTGACAGAGGAATGGTTTTCAGTTTATCCTCTGCTGATATTAGCATTACGAGGCATTAACACCAAATATTGTTTAGGAGTGTGAATAGACAGCACTCCGGTACATAAAAATCCCCTTCAAAATAAAAGCACAGGATTTTAATTTTTTTTTTCAGCCAAAGGCCCAACCCACCAGTTGAGAATCACTGATCTAGAGTGCACTTCTAGTGGACACAACTTGATGACCAACGGTCGCTTTTCTCTGACTGAATACATTTAAAAAGGTAGAAATTCAACGTATTCGCAGTTTAGGGTGCACTTCTAGTGTAGAAAATGAGATGCAGGGTCCTCTAGGGTGTCCTTTTAGTGGAGAAATGAGAAGCAAATATTTGCTTTTGATTAAAAAAAAATCTCTAACCAGCATGGATGGAAAGGAATTGAAATCTAGTGTCTGATTAAATTAGTTGTTCCACAAGTGTTGAAGGTTGTTCTTCCACGGTGTATTTGGGCTTGTAGTTTGGCCTAGTTGCGAGCTTTATGAAATATGAGACTGACTTGCCGATCATGGCCCATCAGCTGAAAATTGTCCAGTTTTGATCGGGTGCATCTCCAGTTTGAGGAATATAATTAAATATTGAGTTATAATGCATAACAGGCAAAAATATAAAAATGTAAAAATAAATCATTCACTTTTGACCCATCTTGTAATCAGAGGGTTAAAAGAAGGGTCACAAGCCATGAAGGTTTGGCAGCTCCAAAAAAAACTTTGCCTAAAGAAAATACATTATTCAGTGTGGCTTTGTAGCACAAAGGCAGTAAAACTGCCTGTGCCAAAGCACACTGTATATAATCCATCGGGCTTAATCATAACTAGAAAATTCCTAAAGAAATTTTGACAGTGTGGCTTCTACTGCCCGAAGAAGTCGCAATATATAGCTACACACGCCGATGTTACCGGTAGTATCGTTGAGGTTCGATTGAGATATCTCTTCTCTCTTTTCTGCATTTTAGATTCATACTCTTGGATTGAATCTTGTATTTGTGATGGACAGTCCACAAATGGCTCCCGTCATTTCTGTACTGGACATGTACATCTTTGTTTGAGAAGCCTTTGGAAATGATGGGAGCTAACACTCCCATCATTTCTGTATTCGAGATAAATACATTTGCTTGAGAAGCCTTTGGAAATTATTTCTGTACAAACCCCATTCTGAGCTTCATGTTAAGATACAGTTACTCCATGGGGCTTTTATTTTGAAAGGGTGGGACTGGGTGGGTGAGAGAGGGGGAGAGGAGACATATTCATAATATTTGACACACAAACACAGAGGTTATTAAATGGCAGACTTCATCACAGTTAGAATTCACTCTCTGGAGCTTTTATTTTGAAATGGGAGGGGGGGGGTTCTCTAAAGATATCTAAGACCTGAATGACTGTATGATAGAGAGAGACAGAGAGAGAGGAGAGAGACTGAGTGACAGAGAGAGAGAGACAGACAGACGGTCCATGCTTCCAAGTCGTGTGTGCAGAGAGAGAGAGAGAGAGAGAGAGAGAGAGAGAGAGAGAGAGAGCGAGAGAGACTGTGTGCGTGTAACTGGTTGCCATGGGGAGGACGCACCTGGTGTTAGAGGCAGACTGATTAAGAAACATTAAAGTAAACAGTGATTTTGAACAAAACCCCTGCCTCTTTTTAACAAATTAGCATGAGTCTGAGTGCCAAAGTATGGATACCGTGAGAAAGATAAGACTCTGCCAAACGCGGTAATGTGTTTTTTATGTTTGTGGTGTTAAAAATGTGAGCTCCCGAGCAATATACAAAACTGGTACTGTCTGCTTTCTTTGAGAAATTAGTGGTGAGATTTAACATGGAGTCTAATGGAGCAGTTGGTTGGAGTTCATGTCGGTCTGTGGCTCTTTGAGCCAAATGTGTAAGTCCGTTGGATTCCACAGACACTTTACTGCGACCAGCACAACATTTCTAAGCTTTTGGGCCAAAATGGTGTATAAAGAGTAAAAATTGTGGGAGCTGGAGCAATTTGTTTGGAAAAAAATCACAGAATATGTTCCTGCTCCGCTCCACTCTGACAGTTATGCTCTCACTCTAGCTCTTAACGAGCCGTGCAATACACACCCATTATAAAATCTGAAACGGACCCAAAATTTTCCTGAAACTTAATCTGTGACTTCATGAAACTTGTGCTAGCTATCAAAATATCCCTTTGGCTCAATAAAGTGCAGCGTTTTGTCTACGTTTTAAACTTTGAATCATGTTTCTACGTTAATGTACGGCTCGTCAATATGGGCCCAAAGTTAAGTGTTTTTTTAGCTCTCTTCACGCCGAAACCCCATTCAAGTGAATGGAGAAATTTTGCTCCGTTTTTTGGGATTTTCGGGAAAACGGCTTGGCGAAACTCGGCGAAAAATAGATAGCACACTATTCCCGATCAGGCCGCACGTTTTGATGTATTTTTCACGCCGCTGTTGGCAACACTGTGTGAGGAGAAGCGCGCCAAACTTTTGGATAAACCTGATTATTAAGCCCGATGGATTATATACAGTGTGCCTTTGTGCTACAAAGCCACACTGAATAATGATTATTATGTCTCTCTCTCTCCTCTCCGTCTATCTTTCTGTCTGTCTCTCTCTCCCTCTCTGTGTCTCTCTCTATCATACAGTCATTCAGGTCTTAGATAATTTTAGAGGACTTTTCCCCTCTCACCCCCCCCAACCCCCCCATTTCAAATTAAAAGCCCCACAGAATGAATTCTACCTGGAATGCTTGTGATGAAGCCTCTCATTTTAGTGTCAAACATTATGATTCTGTCTCCTCTCCCCCTCTCTCACCCACCCAGTCCCACCCTTTCAAAATAAAAGCCCCACAAATACAAGATTCAATCCAAGAGTATGAATCTAAAATGCAGAAAAGAGAGTAGTGCTATCTCAATTGAACCTGAATGACACTACCGGTAACATTGGCGTGTGTATATATTGCGATTTCTTCGGGCAGTAGAAGCCACACTGTCAAAATTTCTTTAGGAATTTTCTAGTTTGAAATTATGATTCAAAGACAAGCATGAAACTCAGCAAACACTTGAGGCCAATCTTCTATATTTGGTGCTACAGACACATTTCAGTTGGTATCAAAGTATTTGACAATTATCAAATTGCTCAACCCTACTCACCGTCCCAGCACCGGGGTTAAAAAACAACAACACATATCAGTGCAACTGTTAACACGTCACTCTGCAGAAGCACGTACAGCGGGCAATTGTCACTGTCATCAGTCAGCATGTCTTACCTGATCCTATGTATAATGTCCTATAGCACATGCTGACAGCTCCTCCTTTTCCTGTCAGAGGGTAGAAGACAGCTCGGGCCTGCACCTTCTTCTGAGCTGGTAGGAAGAGATTCAGCTTGTGAACTTTGGAAATACTTTCAGAAAAGTCTCTATATTAGACATTAAATCACACCTTTACACTCTAATCATTTTTCTAGGGACCCACTTAAAAAAAAAAAAAAAAAGTATCACGACCCAATTCATTCTTGGTCTTAAGTGTGTAAATTATGTTTTTACTGCCATTTCATGTTATTAAAAACATGTTAAATACTTTATAAATGAGACATCTAGAGTTAACAGGCTATTGTTTTTTTTTTTCCTCATCAGAAAAATTATTTTCAGACCAAACACAAATAATTTGTGCAAAATAAACTATACGACAATTTTTTAATTCAAGGCTAAATCTAAAACTTTGCATTTTCTTTCCTTTTCCAGCCAGCCAATGTCATTCTGTTGATTCCGTCGCACAACAATATGGAAATTGATGTCTTAAATTAGTGTCCTCTTTGATAAAAAAGGGTCCGATTATTGAGACAGCATCTGGGAAGTAGTTGAATCTACAAAAGATTGGTTATCATGATGAATGAAGCTTTAAACTATTCCATAGTTATGTTCTTACCAGCAATGGAGGCACATGAGCTCACTGTCCATAGAGGTAGTATAAGCTGACAATTACAGACTGACCAAACAAAATATAGCTTGTTTGCGATCACGTGACTCAGATGGAGGGCAAAAAGTGATTACTCTATATACTGGGCGAATTGGTAATGGAGGAAAGTGAATACATAACAGGGTTGATTGAACCTGCACGCAGCAGGTATCGCCAGAAAATAGAAACATATATTGAATGTGATCCCTACAAAATGAAGTAGAGCGATATTTCCCACAACTTGATTGATTTGCCCGGTGTGGAGGAGATCGACATTACAAATGACCTCGTCCTCCAGACCTCCTATTACACCGCTCACCAGATGAAGGCGTACAAGAGTCTAGAGGCTCTAGAACCAAAGTAGCATTGAACGACTGGCGTCTTGTTTTTGCCCGGGTAGCTAGCATCGCTAAAAACAAATCAATAACAATAGATAGTTAGCTGCTGAGAAACAGCTAGCTAAAACTGCGAAATACTAGCTGCAGAATAAACAACAAACAGGTGACAATATCGCAGATGTGGTTGGCTATGTTTCTGGTAATATCACCACCATGGTCCGTGTTTTTTGTCTGTGTTTGTGTCATTGTTTTTAATGCGGGAGAAAGCTAGTTAGCTATCTACCGGGAGATTTGTTTTTAGCAAAAACAAGACGGCAGTCGTTCAATGCTACTGTGGTTCCGAGGTCATGGACCCAACCGCTCACGAAATAGTTGTAAACCTTTAGACTCTTCTACGCCTTCATCTGGTGTACCACCATGGTCTGTTTTCCGTCAGTTTTAGCTAGCTATGTAGTTAGCAAAATGACTCCGCTCCTCCAGACTTCAGACGGAGGTTTTTGATCTGTATGTCGCTGTTTCTCTGTGAGGTTTTTAAACTCATCATCTTTGCGTACAACGTTTTTCGGTACTCGAAAGTAGCCCTTGTTTTCCCCCCCGATTTGATCAGTTGGATCGGCCAAAAACAGCGCAAACCAGTGGCATTATTGCTGCAGTATTGAACCTGCCTCCAGTTGCCTGCCCTCCATCTGGATAGCAAACCTATAGACAAGCCTTTCATACAGGGTTTAAGGTTATGAGCACGCTACAATTATCAAAATATAAACATTCAGCCTCAAATGTGTACTGCAGAAGTACATCTTCAATAAAATACTACTATGAAATGATTTGGCAGCCAAATAAAATCAACCTGTGGGTCCCGACCCAGTCAGAAAATGAGATGTGAAAACAAACTGAATAGCAGTGTCAGAGGTAAGTTAGTGCCTTACTGTCAGGACAGGGTGATGGGGTTTTGGGGGCAGCGCTGGTGGCTGAGGGAGGCGGAGTGCTGGGCACTTTGGGGGGGAAAAGCTGCTGGATCCTCTGCCAGGCCAGGAGCTTGATCATCTCTGTATCCAGTTTGTCCAGTTCAATCCCTACGCACACGCACACGCACACACACACACACACACACACACACACACACACACACACACACACACACACACACACACACACACACACACACACACACACACACACACACACACACACACACACGACCATTAGTTAATTCATCACAGCATGACATGTATACAATACCACAATGGTTCAGTATTGTCCGATGTCACTATTGAGTGAGCACACGTACCTCTTTCCTCATCCTTTCGATCTTTCATGCAGCTGGACAGGTTAGCCATGGAGGAGAGAGTGCTGGGCAGCAGTGAGCCCAGTTCAGGGCCAGCCTTTATGTCTGTAGAGGAGAAACATACCGGGGCAGCTTGTGGTCAAAGACCTGAGACTGATCTGGAGGCTTGCACATGGACATCTGACTGGATGGGAACTTTATTCATCTATGTAGAACAACCTATTTCAAACTACATATTATGCTATTTAAATGTGTTTGTGTACTATATAAAAACTATTCCTAGCTCTAAATTCAACTGCAGGACAGTCAGCGCCATTCGGAATCTCTTCTCCCATTGTTTGTCATATCACACTGATATTCTGCTGACACCTGAAACAGCTGTGAAATGTTTCCCACTGGCCACAAGAGGGAGCAGTTGGGCTATGGTCTGCTTTAAAGTATCTCAGTGAAAGCTGTGAGCGGTGGAAATGTTTGAACAAGCTGACAGGCTGCAAAAATGACCTCAAGCACATAAACTACCGAGACAAGGAACAGACTAAATCAAAGAAGTAGTAACATCCTGAGCAGATTATTATTATGAGTGCAGTTTGAGGTGTTTTTAAATAGTCTGGTGCTTCCTGTTCTGTTCCACCGTTGCCAACTATCTCAAATAATTGAACAAACAAATAAGTTATATGATCAAAGCAAGAATGAAGATTGTCACAGTGAAGGGAAAGTTGTTCTTGAGATATTTCATGGAATCAGAAGCATAGCGGTCTGGACTCAATCATTTCCATCTGCTTTCCCCACACATCCTCTGACTCTACAGCTCAGGTTTTCTTGGGTTTGGGAGACATGTGGAGCAGCCACTGTAGACCGAGGGTCAATATGCTTCTTACAGAGGTGAACTTCATTCCACGTTATGTAGCCATAGCTACTGACGATGAGGGCATAACCTCCTCCCAAACAACTGCAATGTAATTATTGAAAACTTTCAACATGAGTGAATACAAAATACACATTCTAAACACTAGAGATGTGTCATTTTCAAATTTAAATAACAAAAAGATAATACTTTTATCAATAAATGATTACCTCAACAGTTGTGTTAAAGAACAAAGGCTGCTATGGTGTTTTAAAGTTATTTTTGCATTGATCCCTAGAGAAGCTTAAATGAACCTGGGAAGCCAATCATCAGTGAGCAGTTTATTAGTTCAGGAGTGTGTACCTGGAGTAGGTGATGACAACCCCAGCTCCTGGTTGCCTTTAGTTGGTGTGTCTGAGCGGCCGCTGCTGGTGATAGAATAGGTGGGCTTTTCATCGCTGCTCATACACTCCTCCTGGTTCCTGTGGTTCTGCTGGCCACTGTGGGGCCATATTGTCAGGGCAGTGGGACAGTTCTTCTGAGCACAGGCCTCTGTAGTACTCTCAGGTTCCTTTTTAACCATTTCTGCTCCTATGTGGTTCACCAGCCCAGAGGCAGGAGCTGAGACTGGGGGTGTTGTAGTGGCCTTCAGTCTGTGCTGCAGCTCAGCCTGCCTGCAGGAGTCTGAGGCACTGTTACAGTCTACAGGCCCGTTAGCTTTGGGTGGCTGACATTCCTCTGCTCGAGGTCCGTTGGGTTTCCTACAGTTTTGACATGGTGGTGTGTTGCATTTACAAACACCCAGCTCTGCAAGCGTGTCCCTTGAAAGAGAGGCCCCCTGTGGGTCATCAGGTGTACTGCAGGGTTTAGAGCAGCTGTCGGGGTACAAAGTCCTTTCAAAAGAAGTTTTCATGTCCTCAGATGTTACACATGATTTAGCAGTGGTTTTCTGCTCAGAAGCCCAGTCTGCTGATGCTGTTACTGATGACAGGGTGGTTGCTGTGGATGAAGCCTTCTGCTTGATAGATAGGTGTCGCATGATGCTGCACTGTAGGGCGATGACATCCTGAAGCCACTGTTTAACAAAGCAGAACCATGTTTTAACAGAGGAAGCAACCATCAAGTCTTTTTATGACATCCTCCTATCCAATAGAGACATTTATGCCACAGGAAGAAATCAATATCCTGATTTTGTTACAAATATTTAGAAAAAAGTTGAAGCTAATTCGATTTTTCCTCGACTCTGGGCCTTAATACATGTTTGCTGTTTGAAAGGCTTGTATGTTAAACCGCAAGTTTAGCTTAACTTCCAGACCTCCTAAAACACAGACGTGTCAAAGTGTGTTTTAGTTAGACAAGCAATCAGACTTTAAAAAAGTGCACCTGAAAAGACCTGAATCCACAGACGTCCCGAATCAAGGCAAATATCACCTTCAAGCCATATTGCTGTTAGTATTAGAATTTGATTAATTTACTGTTCTTGCAGAAATCAAATAAGCAATGAATGCCTCTACCTGCATGGACACTATCATTCCACATTAGTCATGACTTTTAGGACCAGACTAACCATCAGTGATTCACCAACACACTTCCCTAAATCAGTAACATGCTTTTTTTCTACAGAGCATACAAGAGACGTTGTTGCAGGTGACTCTTGTTAGACTGATTCAAAATGGCAAATGATATTGGACAAACTGTGTCATGTTGTAGTCTGCCTACCTCTTGCTGCTCAGCCTCTGAGGTGGGGTGCTTTGAGGGCTGGTGGTCAGGCACACCGCTACTAACCAGCTCCAACTGGCGCACCCCCGCAGGAGTCAGCATGGGGGGAGGATTCTGGTACTGGGACTTGATTGCATCTGGCACCTGAGTCCAAACAGTGATTGTAAGAAATAAGGTAATTGTTTTTCCCAAACTTTTAATAATATTGTGATTAGTGCTGGGCAAGTTAACGCGTTATTATCGCGTTAACACATTCATTAATTGACGCCGACAATTATTTTATAGCGCGTTAACGCATTTTTTTATTTTGAAAGTCCGTGGAGGAAGTCTTCAGCAGACTACGTTGATGCAGCTTGTCGGAGACGTTTAGATAAACAAAAGCAAGATAAGCGGCATTACAACGTGCACCAGCTGTTGCTCTGCCTGGACCCTACTGGACATCGCTGCAGTAAAGTCAGCAGACACTTACATTATAGTGTACCTATATGCTGAAATTCACGGTAAACGCATTCAAACGGCACAGGTCGGGAGCGAGCGAAGGAATTTGAAAGTTAGCGGAAAGATTAGCGTGAGACAACATCCGGTTTCTTCAGACGAACATCCGGTTTTCAGAATAAGATGCCAACAAAGTATGAATTATATTCACATTAAGTATAAAACATGCTACCTGCATCTCGTAAGGGAAAATATACATATGATATAATAATGATATAATATAATAAATATGATCGCTACTGTATAAAGAGAATACTGCTGTTAAAAAGCACCTTATTTGTTTTAATAAGTGTTTGCAAACCAAATGTTATTGACCTTTTGTTCATATAGCAGTACTTTTAAAATAAAAGTGCGCAATACACTACTTTTGAATTCATTATTGAACTTTGTCATAACGATTAATCGCAAAAAATCCATGCGATTAATCGCGATTAAATATTTGAATCGTTGCCCAGCACTTCCCAGCACTGGGAAGCCGTCAAGCTGAAGAAGGAGACCTTCAAGGCCTGGTTGGCCCAGGGGTCTCCCGAAGCAGCTGACAGGTACCGGCAGGCCAGAAGGGCTGCAGCTGCAGTGGTCGCGGATGCTAAAACTCTGGCAAACCATCCGACGGCTCAGGAAGGGAAAGCAGGGCTTACCCCAGGCTGTTCTCAGCAGGGGGGGGGGGGGGACTGCTGACCCGGACAGGGCACATCGTCAGGCGGTGGAAAGAGCACTTTGAGGAACTCCTAAACCCGACCAACATGTCCTCTGCAGAGGAGGCAGCGCCTGAAGATCTAGGGGGAGGCTCACCCATATCCCTGGCAGAGGCCGCTGAGGTAGTCAAAAGCTCCTCGGTGGCAAGGCGCCAGGGGTGGATGAGATCCGCCCTGAGATGCTGAAAGCGCTGGACATAGTTAGGCTGTCCTGGCTGACACGCTTCTTCAATGTCGCATGGGGGTCGGGATCAGTGCCCATGGACTGGCAGACCGGGGTGGTGGTTCCCATTTTCAAAAAGGGGGACCGGAGAGTGTGCTCGAATTACCGGGGTATTACACTACTCAGCCTCCCGGGGAAGGCTTATGCCAGGGTGCTGGAAAGGAGGCTCCGACCGTTTGTCGAACCTCAGATTCAAGAGGAGCAATGCGGATTCCGTCCCGGCCGTGGAACAGTGGACCAGCTCTTTACCCTCGCAAGACTACTGGAGGGGTTCTGGGAGTTTGCCCAACCAGTCTACATGTGCTTTGTGGACTTGGAGAAGGCTTTCGACCGGGTCCCTCGGGGATTCTTGTGGGGGGTGCTGCGGGAGTATGGGGTGCCGGACCCATTACAACGGGCGATCCGGTCTCTGTACGACTGCAGTAGGAGCTGTGTCCGCATTCTCGGCAATAAGTCAGACATGTTCCCGGTGGGTGTTGGCCTCCGCCAGGGCTGCCCTTTGTCTCCGGTCCTGTTCGTGACTTTCATGGACAGGATATCTAGGCGCAGCCGGGGGGTGGAGAACGTCAGGTTCGGGGGTCTCGGGATCGCCTCTCTGCTGTTTGCAGATGATGTGGTCCTGTTAGCCTCCTCGGATCGTGACCTCCAACATTCACTGGGGCGGTTTGCAGCCGAGTGTGAAGCGGCGGGGATGAGTTAGCACCTCCAAATCTGAGGCCATGGTGCTCTGCCGGAAACCGGTGGATTGCTCCCTCCAGGTGGGGACGGAGTGCCTACCTCAAGCAAAGGAGTTCAAGTATCTCGGGGTCTTGTTCACGAGTGAGGGTAAGATGGAGCGGGAGATCGACAGACGGATCGGTGCGGCTGCAGCAGTAAAGCAGGCGCTGCACCGGACCGTCTTGGTGAAGAGGGAGCTGAGCCGGAAGGCAAAGCTCTCAATTTACTACTCGGTCTACGTTCCTACCCTCACCTATGGTCACGAACTCTGGGTCGTGACCGAAAGGACAAGGTCGCGGCTACAAGCGGCCGAAATGAGCTTCCTCCGTAGGGTGGCCGGGCTCAGCCTTAGAGATAGGGTAAGGAGCTCGGTCATCAGGAGGGAGCTTGGAGTCGAGCCGCTACTCCTTCGCATCGAAAGGAGTCAGCTGAGGTGGTTCGGGCATCTAATTAGGATGTCTCCTGGACGCCTCCCACTGGAGGTTTTCCAGGCACGTCCAACTGGGAAGAGACCCCGGGGAAGACCCAGAACACGCTGGAGGGATTACATCTCCCAGCTGGCCTGGGAACGCCTCGGGATCCCCCAGAATGAGCTGGAACATGTTGCCGGTGAGAGGGAAGTCTGGGTCAGCCTGCTTGGCCTGTTGCCACCGTGACCCGACCCCGGATAAGCGGAGGAAAATGGATGGATGGATGGATGCCCAGCACTAATTGTGATGTCTCTAAATGAACAGGGTATCTCCCACATCGATTGGGTTTGGGTACCGTGCCGAGGTAGATTGACACCCGAGTACATTCTTGCTCAAATTTTTACTTCAGATGCTTTGATAGAATTAATTTGAAGAAACTATTTGTTGCAGTGTTGTCTTCAGAGGTGCCTGTTGTTCCATCGTTTCTGTTCTGTCAGCATAGAGTATTTAACAAGAGGAAACCAAAACAACTGCAAAAAATCAGTTTTATAAGACAAGAATGATCAGTTATTGCATGAATTACCATCACCATCCGTGCACCATTGGTTTGTCTTAACAATTCAGAGCTGACCACACAACAACTCTTTGGGATATCCCTTAATAGCCTAACCCACACCCCCGGAGAAACACTGAAGAACACAATCTGTTACCACTGCGGGTCTACACCCGCACACTGAAGCAGTCTACCTTGATGGTCTTCTTAGTGTGCTGGTGGGTTGTGCGCCGATTAGGTGCGTTCTGCCGATGGACTCTACGCAGGAAGTCCAACTTGACTGCGTGCTGGGACATCCTGTCCTGGAAATGGTCAAACAGCTGACAGCGGCTGGACAGGCTCAGGCTCCTCTGACTCAGCTGCACATCACACACACATTAGAAAGGGAAAACTAAGCATTCTTTTGGCAAGACCAAAAAAAGTTGTTTAATCTCTGAGCCAAGATCATGCGTCTTACCACTAAGTGCTCAATATGGTTTGGACACATCCATTTTCCAGCAGGTAAAGCTGTGAGTGGAGGGTCCAGACAGTCCATGTGGAACAGAAGAGGACAATAGTCACACTGGACCAGTGGAGCCAACCTGCAACTCCTGTGAGAGGAAATCAGTCAAGACATGAGACAACTCAGGTCTGTGCAAATAATGCAAATAATGCAAATAATAATGCAAATAATGTAACCTGGTTCTAACCTGTTGCATGAAAAGCAGACTCTGACCGGTAGAGGGACCAGACCATTGGGATCCAGCTCATGCTGAGGCCTCCTGAAGGGCTTCCCTAGTAGCTCCTCTTTTCTCCTCCGTTTACTGCTGCCTAGAAATCCAAACGATCCAACCCAGGTATCTTTATGCTGTCATGTATCAGACATCTGAAGTGCTCGATATAACCCAGGCACACTTTATAATCCCCAAAAAATAACTACTTTGTTTTTACAAGGGGTGTAAATCTTTCACTATTTCACGATTCAATTCTTGGGGTCACAATTCCATTAAAAACTGGTTCAAATTTTATTCTCGACACAGTACATATATTGGTAGGATTATATTTCTGAAAAACGTGCTAATTTAAAAAATAACCATGAATTATTTTTTTTCCTTCAGTCCTAGTTTTAATATATTTATTTTCCACACCTTGCCTCATCTACTTCTAGTTTGGTTTCTGGAATTTAATAATTTCACCAAGAAGGGTGTTTAAAGAGTTTCCCAACCTTTGGCTCCAAATCCAATCCATTGAAAATAAAATAGTTTGCTAAACTAATGTCCACATGTCAACTTAGCAGCTCTCCAACAGTTGGGGTCATTAGTAATTTAGGACTTCAAAAGGTTACCAGGCCGTGAAGAGCCATTTTTCCCATCACCCTAATATAATTTACTGTTTTTTTTCCCTTCACCATTTGAAAACTTGTTGAAATAAATACAATACAATTTCACAGTAAATGTTTCATAACTCAATATGACTGACTGACCTGGAAGTGCAGTGGTGCAGGTGAGCTCACTGGGCAACTGGAACTGCGTAGGGTTTCTCTCCATAGCGGCTGCTATTAGCAGCTGAAAGGGCCTCTTGAGAAGGCGTGGAGTTGGAGCCGATAGCGTAGCACCCTCAAGCTCTGAGCCCTGAACTTCATCCTCAGGCTCTGCTGCCTCCTCCTCCCCGTCGTTCTGCTCCTCTGAGGGGGTTGGGGTGGACGAAGTGTTGGAGGTGGGCGTTCCAGGCCGGCTGCTCGGCCTGCTGCTGGTCCTGCGGTCCAAGAGACGCACCTGGGCCACTCGTAGACCGGGCCCTGCTGCCCCGGCCCCCGGAGGCAGGCCGTCGAGCCGCAGTGGTCCGGCATTGAGCTCCAGCTCCACGGCTGGGGACACAGAACGCTTCGATGAGGACTTCTCCGGAAGGCCGTTGGTCTGCTCTGTCTTCTGCTCTCTCTTCTGATGGCAGCAAACAAAGACCAAAAGACAGATTTATTAGTCCATATAGCATACAAGCAAATACCTTTCTCTACGTTATTTCCAGCAGCATGACAGTAACATTGGTGGGGGACTATGTGTGTAACAGAGATGACCTGCCACTTACCTTTTTTCGAACATTGCAGCGGTGACACATCCATTCTCCTGGGGGAAGCATTTCTTCACTTAGAGGTGGATTGCTGAGTTAAGAAGGTAAAACACAATACTCAGTGGCCAGGTTCATAATCAATGCAGGCAAATTCATATACATTATCATTTAACATGCAGTCATGATGTTATGCTTCAAAATGATGTTGCCTAATTTCATGCGAGGAGGAACATTTCGATTTTCACCATGATTTTGAATACAATATCTATCCCGTGAAAAAATTTCATTCATTTTCTTACTTGGTCACAAGCATATTCCCCACATAGTTATCCAACGTTACAGTGTCACATCTACTGGACTGACAATTGCATTTCATCAAAGAAAAATGCATGTCAATGATGTGAAACGATACCTCAATTTCCAATTTGTTCATATCTGTATTATAAAAAGCTGGAACATGAATTAATCATATACATGAGTAAATATCCTAAATATTCTAATTAAAGTAAAGTTAATAAAAACCTCAAGGAGGTCAATGCCATGACTGATTTATAACAGGCAGGACACATCTGAAGCCAAGTCTATAATCTACGGCCTAGAACCTAGAAGTGAAATGCATTAAGTTACCCTGTGTAAATACTACATTTAAGATAATACACAGTAAAACAGCATGTTTCCCCCTCTATGATGCGATACGACAGAACTCCAAAACGTGAAGATGAAGTCATTCACAGGCCTGACCATATATGGATATTACGTTTCTGTTTGGTCGCTTCCAAGTGACAGTCTGAGCGAAACAATTCCAAATGCCAATTCTAAAATAATCATGCATGCAGATGTTTAACGATGGGAAGAGCTTTGTAACACGTCCACAGCAAACACGGCCATAGCGCTAACGGTACACCATCCCAGGAAACGACAAAAAAAATTGTCTATTCATTTGTAAACCCCCTTTCTCAAAGCTGGATTTAAAAGGTTGGTAAGATGGCGGTGGAATAGAAAAAAAGAGCAGGGAGGTCGCCATATTGTAAACAGAGGCAGTTTCGACTCCATTTTTAGCAGCAGCGGCTCCACTGGCTGCAGCCGCGACAGGAGGGGAGGACTGACTGCAAGCTAATTCTAGCCACTTCTTTCTTTAGCCTATGCACGTCTTATGAACATGACTTTTCATTGACAACAACGACGGAAATTATGCTCTGCTTGTACGAGCAACCATACACATTCTCCAAAGAGTGAGGCAATGGAACGGTTAGCTACTTCAAGTCACTCGACACCAACGTAACGTTAGATCAAATGAGCAGTTTGATCGCCAAACCCAATTCAATAAACTTCAAGTTTAATTCACTCGCCATCAGGTTTAGCAGAAATATAACCTCCAGATCTGTTTTAATGTATGTATAGTTACTGATGAATTCGGCATACAAGTCATTATTTGGGCAGCACAGTAAATTCAATTTTACAAAAGACTACACAGGGCTCGCTACCGCCCTCCTCGGTTCAACTGCACTGGAGAGAAGGCTTCAGTGTGAATATATAAGAGGACCCACCGATGGGTACAGTTGAAATGTCAATGAAATAACAGCAGATATGTACTGAACAATAACGACTGGTACAATCTCACTACAATGAGAAAATAATTCACAGGTTTCCAGTGACATGTCAACGACTCAGTAGCATATACAACAGCAAAATGTAACTTCATCGGGGAAACTTCCACTGAAGTTAGCATTCAGCATCTGGCGTACAAATGCAGCAAAAGCAGACTCACAGTCCCTTGTCGTGCATCACCGCATGCATACCGTATCATTTTGCGTTGTAACTCCTTTTCTTAAATATATTTCACTTACCAGCATTGGAGGTGAAAGGCTGCAGGACAGTGGTCACAGCACAGCAAGTCTCCCCCCTCCCGGCAACTATCGCAGGTGTCGTGGTTGGTGGCCCTGCCGCTCCTCCGTGCGTCTCTCACCAACTTCCGACTCCTCTTCTCTACCTCCTCGGACTTCGGGGGCGCCAGCAGTGTTTGGATTTGCTGTAAAAGTTGTTCAACTCTTTAGTAAAAGATCACGGCACCCCGACTGATGGCATGTCAAAAGAGTTGCAAAATATGCAGCTATATTCCCGCTGTGCCAAGCTTGGGGAGAGCGCTAACGTTACCGTTTACTTGAGGCCTCCATTATCAACCCGATGTATTAAGTTAGCTAACCGAGAGGTGCTTGACAGCAGGCTTTAGTGGTCTAATGATAACGACAATTAATATGATCGGAAAATACATCAATGCATCATCAAAAGAGAGTATTTTACTTCATTAGGGCTTTCGAGTAGAGCAACCTCACCTCCATTAAGCCCCCAGAGGTATCCAAATCGTACACGATCGTCGGGGTCTCCATTTTGTCCCACATTCATCCAGGTGCAGACGTTGCTAAAGGAATTTGCGATACAAATGCCTTCCCAACACAAAACGATGAGAGTAAATCCCGTAGTAAATGTCTTTTACCAAATGTTTTTAACCAGAAGATGGCTAGCCAAGCGATGCAGGCTATCGTTAGCTGGCTAAAGGAGCTAACTACGAAGCCAAGACGCAAACCAGTCAAGGTTGTGAAGCTAACTGTCTCACTAGCTTGTGTTGTGTTCCCAAAAAGACAACAAAAATCAACGATAATCGTGTAATTGAGACACGGGCTTCTTAGCACCACTTTATACGAGCTGCGCCAAGCCTACATACAGAATTTTATATCAACAGATTGTTGCTGTTAGCTACAAAATCCATCTGCGGCCTAGCTGGCCAGCCATGATTCTTCTTTCTGCTCCTGCAAAAAGGAGCCTTGTAAATCTGCAAACCCCTCCGCTCCCATTGTCAACAAAGCCAAAAAAACAGAAGAATATTCAGCGTGGCACGGTCCAATGCACGGTTTCCGATAGCGTTCGTAATGTATAATCCTCAAATCAGTGTATGTGGAGATGCAAATTTGGTTGATGTTATTGTTGTGAAAAAGGCTGTGCATCTACACAGGCTGCTAGCAACATCCTCTACCAGTTGGCGCAACCGCGAACAGCCCGACGCGCATGCGCATGGGAACGGATATAGATAATTGAGAGGATACACTGTAACAAGGAGCGAATAAATTGTATACAACATTGTATCTGGCTACTAGACTATTACATGTATCCTTACCATTCCTATCGCAGTCTTCTGTGCCTGAGCTTGCTACTAGCTATTACTACAGTTTCCATATTGCTGCTACTGTGAAAATATGAACTGTTGCTTGTATTGATAGCAGTTTTGCCAACGAGTGTTACTGATAGGCTACCTCTTTTTCACAGGCTGCTTTTACGTGTTACTCCTACTAGTAACACGGACTACGTTACTGCTGCTTTCGCAATTTCATTTTTACCACTGTTTCCTATTGCTCGCGATTTGACTATAGTGTTACCGGTCCTAACGCGACCATTTTCTATTGTCACAGACAGTGCCCTCCATTTTTTGAACTAGCACTACTACCAAATAAAATTACAACTAATAATAATGGGACTAGTATTACCTCTATAACTACTACCACCACTGGCAGTACTGCTTCTGTCTTACATATTGGGTCATTAAATAAGAAGTCGAACCTTTACTTACAGTTTTTCTCAATTGTTTACACACTAACACTGGCACTTAAGACACAAAGACCACGACCTGAAACAATTCTGCTAAAATACAAGCACATGTACTGCTTTACATTCAGATTGCAATTCTAAACTTCACTTTAAAAAAAAGAGAAACACTACACACAACCAACATGCAAAATCTTTATGAATAGATATCTTTTGTTCTTCTGGACCACGCTGCCATTTAAGAGTGGAAATTACATTTCCTATTCTCTCTAACTTCTCTCATGGGCAAACATAAGTTGCACAATAATTAAATTAGCAATCAGAGCTTTAGCAATAAAAGGGCCACAGATGGCCTAACAATGGGAGACACTGTCAAACCAGTCTTGAGCAGGTTAGGTTAGGTTGATTACTGTAGTACAGTAAATGGAAAGAAGCCTCCGTATCATATATGTATGAGATCGGGAACTACTGTATATTCCTAACCCCATTTTTGGCCTATTGAAAGATAGATAAAGAACAGAAGACGGGATGATGCCTTTTTTTCATGAATGTAGCCATTTTTGAATATGTTTGTTGGGATATATAGAGTAGTCCATAAAACATGTTTATATTACAGTGTCTTTGTGTTTATATATTTGTGTATGAAAACAGTTCACAACATTTTTTTACAACAGACTTGTACTTTTATGTTACACACTGCTGAAAAGCTGCTAAACAAATTTTCATGGTTCTAAGCACAATGACTATATATGTTTGTATGTCTGTCTATCTTTCTAGTCCTTGGTAGAGCATTCACACTAGTGTTTTACATTCATACTAGTGTGTTTACATTCATACCTGTGTTTTACATTCATACCGGTGTTTTACATTCATACCGGTGTTTTACATTCATACCTGTGTTTTACATTCATACCGGTGTTTTACATTCATACTAGTGTTTTACATTCATACCTGTGTTTTACATTCACACTAGTTGTTACGCCCCCTGACTTAACGATGCCTCTTTTCGAGTGGAGAGCTCTGTTTGTCTTTCAGGTCTGCCACGCCCCCTGATGATCACTGAAGCACCCACACCTGAGAGTCCCCATTTCATCAGTGGAGCTGCATATCAACCCCCGAATCCAGTGTTTCCCAGCCCTCGTTTGTTCACTCTGGGCCTGTGGCGCTGTGGGTTTGCTGTTGTTGCTGCCGCTGCCCGCTGCCGCTGCTGCTGCCAAGAGCATTTGTGCTGCCATGGGGTTCAAACTTAATGGAAGCTTTGTAGGGGTTCTCTGTCTTTTATTTGGTAAAGTTTTCTCCTGTTTTTGTGACTAGTTAGGGAGTTCAGTATTGTTTGTTTTCGTAGTTCAGCTGATCTCTTCTTTTCCAGCTAGCATGGGGGTTTTGTTTATTATGTTGGCCTTAGAGACCCTGACGGCTACGCTTCCTTATTTTAGTTGGTTTGTTTCTGGTCATCTATACTGTTAATACATGTGTCTAATTGCTGCTGCCTTGTCCTCTTGGTTTTTGTTTAACTTTTGCCAAGGTTTTCCATCACCTTTTATGTTACTTCCTGTGTACCCCTAGGCACACTATATAGGCCGTAACATAAGTGGGGGCTCGTCCGGGATATGGCTGTTTAGTTTGGAATGTTTACTTTGAAACAGTTCGACAGTTGTAAAAAAGATGACTTCTGTTTAATTGCTGCACATTATGAGACTCCTGTTAATAGGTCTTGGATTAAGCAGGAGTTAAAGTCTATTATTCGGAATGGCTTGGCAGAAAAAGGTCCGTTTCTTCTAGCAGGTCCTGAGCAACAGACTCCAGCAGATGATCCTGAGGCAGTTGCTACAGGGAAAGCATTTGCTGAGGATCTGATAAGTCCTCCCCATGCGGCTAGGCCACGTGAGGAAAAACCACCCTCTCTTTGCCACGGTTTGAGCCATTGTCTCTTGGTTCTTCTCCTTTGTCTCGTGTAGGTGCCCGTTTAAAGGTGCGCTTAGTTCGTCTTGAATTTGAAGCAAAAGAAAAAGCACGTAAAGAGGAGCTAGAATTCCAGTTAAACTGCCGTAAGCTTGACGCCGACACTGCTATTAAAATCCGCCAGCTTGAGTTAGTCTCAAAAGAATGCTACTGAACTGTGCTGTGTTTTCTCCTCCAGTTTCAACTCCTTCGGCATTCGATGTTAGCAAAAACATCGCTCTGGTCCCTCCATTCCGGGATACTGAAGTAGAAGCTTATTTGAATGGATTGCTGCTGCTTTGCATTGGCCCAAGGATGTCTGGCCTCTTCTACTGCAATGCAAGTTGGTTGGTTAGGCACAAGAGGCGTGTGCTGCCCTTTCTATTGAGGACAGTCTTGGGTATGAAAAAGTTAAAAATGCCATACTTGGGACTTATGAGCTTATACCTGAAGCGTACAGACAACGCTTTCGTAGCATGAGCAAACCTTTGTTGAGTTTGCTAGAGAAAAAGGGATACTTTTTGGTAGATGGTGCCTAGCAAGCAAAGCAACTGACTTCAGTTCACTACGTGAATTAGTGTTGCTGGAAGAATTTCGGGACTGTGTTCCAGAGCGGACCATTGTTTTTTTTTTTTTTTTGAATGAACAGAAAGCAACTACCTTGCAGGAAGCTGCCGTCCTGGCAGAAGAGTTCGCATTGACACACAAGAGCATCTTTGTGGGTAAGCGTGAAGCATCTTCCCATGAGACAATGGTAAGAAATGCTGACTCACACTACCAGCGAGAAAAAGGGGCCCCTGTAAGTTATACATCAGACAAGCGGTGTTCTTACTGTCTCAGAACTAGGCATGTCATCGCTGAGTGTCTGACTCTCAACGCAAACATCAGCCTCGACAAGTAATGCAAGCCAAGGGTATTGGTTTAATCAAAACGGTTGATCTTTCCAACTCCCCGGTAACGCTTGGTAGGCCTGAAGAACCTGATGAATGTTTTAGGCCATTTCTTTTTGATGGATTCGTGTCAGTGACAGGTGTTGTGGAAGACCAGAGGCCGGCGAAGATACTGAGACACTGGTGAGTCGCAGTCTTTCATTCTCGCTGATCTTCTGCCTCTCGGCACTGAGACCTCCTGTGAAGCTAGTGCAATAGTACGGGGCATTGAGATGGACTACGTACCTGCCCCACTTCATCGTGTGCATATCCAGTCCAAGCTAATCTCTGGGTTCTTTGATGTTGCTGCACGCTACTCATTTCCTATATAAGGGGTTGACTTCATTATGGGAAATGATATAGCTGGGGATAAGGTACTACCTACTCCTGAAGTGGTGGATATCCCTGTTACTAGTCCAGATGAGGATGAAGTGTTGAAAAGTCATCCTGACGTGTTTTCTGTCAGTGTCCTCACCAGATCACAGACTCGTAAACAGAAAGAGGAAACCAACCTGGCCGACTCCATACTTGGAAATGTCTTGGCCGAAGACAAGCTGCCCCCGTTGATCGTCAGGATTCTACACCTCCTGAAGAGGACCGAATCACTCCCACAATGAGTTTGTCGCCATTGGCTGTGACACGTGAGTCCCTGATTGAAGCTCAGAAATCTGATGCTAGTCTTACAAAATATTTTGGGGGAGTGACGGCAGTAGCAAGTGAGAACATGAGACAGTCATTCTATACAGAAGACGGGATCTTGATGCGAAGATGGGTTTCACGGCCTCTGTTAAAAGGCCTCTGTTGGGTATTGAGCATGTTGTCTCCAGTCCATACCATCCACAGTCACAAGGTGCACTAGAGCAATGGCATCAGACCCTAAAAGCAATGATGCGTAAATACTCCTTGAGACTGAGAAAGATTGGGATGATGGTCTACCTTTCTTACTCCTGAAGCAAAGCAGGAGTCTCTTGGTTTCAGCCCAGCTGAACTGGTGTTTGGCCATA